>NC_056714.1:19586996-19879496 GCF_018831695.1 Puntigrus tetrazona | reverse complement strand
TTATAAATGTCTTGCAGACATTTATACCTGTCATAACCAAAAGATCCGTCAGAGCAGCTTGGGACTGACTTTTCAGCACAGCCTCTCCATCTGACAGATTTAACGTTTCATCTGCTCTCGTGTGCAGCTTTAAGACCCATAAATTCAGCTGTGTCGGGCCTGTAGTGCCCAAGGACTGAAAATATTGGCCCTGCTGCGTCTCTGAGCTCATTCATCTCACTCGATAGGTTCTGTTCATTTCTCGATCGGTGTGTGGGGTCTCATCTGAGCTCTAGAAACATCCTCTGTGTGGTCTTCTCGCTGTCTCTCTTCAGGCAAGTGTCTGACCTGGTGTTGATCGATCCGATCCCAGAGGATGTCTTTGAAGAGGAGAAGTGGCAGCAGTACTGGTGAGTCATCGGCAGTGTGAGGCACAAACATGATTCGTCAAATCAAAGCTCCATCCTAACGCTGAGAGCTAGAGGACGAAATTAAAGGTGAAGTGTATCATTTTTTTTACAAGGTGTTGAAATGCTTTCTTTTATTTTTGGTAAGCTATTCAGAAGTTGATTTCCCTGAAAAGCAGACAGACTCTTGCAGTATTAAAACGTTACTCTGCCCAGACACAATAAAAACACATTTAATTGTATTATGAATATTACACACTCCACCTGTAACTAGGTTTTACTGGAATAGACCTGTACTTAGTTGAATTATTTAACATGTTCCATATTTTATGATACACAGATCTGATTTGACAGTTTCATATTCATTTTATTCCAAATCTGACATTTATGTAACATTAATATTTCATATACATGGAAATACTATGGAATTATTTTTTTTTAATATACGGTATATACATATGTATACTTTATATAAATTGTGTGTAAATGTTAGAATATATATACAGTCATGGCCAAAAATATTGGCACCATTAGCAAATACGATCCAACAATGCTCTGAAAATTAATCAGCGTTGTTAATCCTTGTTAAATTCACAAATATGTAACCTTTCATTGGAAAATAGGATTTTAAAATGGGTGGAAATATCATTGAGCTTCACAAATTAGTAAAGTGGCTTTAAGAAAAGAGCAGTAAAAATTCCCATTATAGCCAACAGGCTGTATACATAATAAATATTTATTGATATATTTAGATATATGCATATTTATATTAATATAAATAGATATAGATATAACATTTATTGAACAATATGTTTATATATAAATTATATTTTGTACATGTAAAACTTATGAAAAATATTAGAGAATTTCTTAGTATGTGGTTTGTCCTAACATAAACTCCATATGTTTATACAAAACCCAATAATGTATGTTGTTATACCATGTTAATATTTTTATGTTTAAATATACATTTTACTTGCATAATAAGAATTATATACAAAAATGTTGTTGTTATTAAAAAAAACAAACTTAATTGTAAATTGTCCCAATCAGATTGAACTGGCTGTTGACCCTAATTTTATTTCTTTATTTATCTTAAGATTTGAATTGAATCATTGTTAAAGCAAATATGTCCTCTAGTACTGTTTACATTTACCATGCCTTTCGTCAGAGCTAAAAGGAGCCGGTCTGACATGGCTTTCACTCTTTAGCTGCTCAGTGCTCACAGACACTAATATACAGCCAATGTAAGCATTCATAAAATATTGAAACAGCTCCAATTACACGGGTATTTACAGCTAGTTGCAGTTTATGTCTATAGTTAAGCATGCTGAAGCTATTCAATTTCAGTGGAAGTCAGTAAGAAATAGAGTCACGTTTCCTGGCCTCGTTCTACCTGCTATTGGAGTCATTTAGAAGTGACATGATCGCAATTCCTCAGAGATCCCTTCTGCGCTGCTTTAAAAGCCCTTCCTTCCTTCATGGAGAATATCCCGTTTCATAAACTTCTACCTCTATTATTTATCGCCATTATGCGACTCGAATGAGTTCAGCTAGATAAGAAATGAATATGCCCGGATTGACTCATTTGTACATGACTGGACGTGAAGCAGCGCCATTTATCTGGGAAATGTGCGCAATTACGCTTTGATTAATGGACGCTCGTTCCATTGAGTGCAAGACGGTGTACATGCAATCCAATTACTTAGGACACACTGAAATAAATGTTGTGGATATTAACTCAGGGCTTAAGTTAATATCCGTATCACATGAGTTTTATTACTGATCTTACTTAAATCATAAGAGCTGCTGGTTTAAATTAAAGATGCTGAGGATGTATTTAACACGTCTGCTTGCGATTATGTGATAGCCGTGCAATATAAAATTAAGTCTTGGGGGAAATATTGCATTAGAATTTTATTTTAGAACAGAATCACAGGCTGGAATGATCCTAGGAGTTTTTTTTTTCAGAATTGTTTTTTGTCTGCTGTTGCTGGCATAAAATGATGTGTTTAAAAATGTTGTAATATAGGTCCTAAACAATGATTGGTATTATTTCTCTGCTGTATAGTGTTTAATTAAAATTTTATTTAATTTTTTTATTTTCAAAAATTAAATTTTTTTAATTTTAATTTTTTTATTTTAATTGTTTAAATATTTTAATTATAAATATTTATATTTATTTATTTAAATGTATATCTATATAACTTTTAGTTACTTTTATTTCAGTTATTACTTTATCTTATTTAGTTCACATGCTACATTTCAAATGTTGGTTTTGTTAATCTTTAATTAAATTAAATAGTTTGCTTTATTTCTTTCAATTAGTCTCCTAAAACAGTAGTAGATTGCAGTATTAGATAGACAATTAGATATATGTTCATTTTCATTATTATTTTATTAAATTCTTATTATTTGTTTCCATAATGATCTTTTATGATTGGTTCTAATTCCATATTATGATTTTAAATATCCACACCAAACTTGCACATACTGTTGAGGATTTTTTGACTAACACAACTTTCGAGGCCCATTTCCTGCTTGGTGTCTCCAAGGTGTGTCAAAAGCAGCCGTTAATTCTTTGAGCGATGAGAGGCTTTTACATGAGGTGTAAACTCAAACCAAAAATACTCTTTGTTTTGCTGACTGCAGTGGTTCTGTGTTCTTTTGAATGGATTTAATTGGGTCACAAGTCTGCGTAATTGCCATCTCTTTCCTTGTAAGAAGCCTTGTGTGGCGACTAAGAGATAAACCGGCGGTGTCCAATAAGGAGTGCCGGCGCACCTGAGGATGACAGCGAAGACGGTATCAGCGTCTTCCCCGGGCCAGCAGGATTTCCACATCAAAAGAGCGTCTCATTAACGCTGAAATGAGTTCCGTTATATCCGATGAAATGAGTCACTCCCAATCGCTGGAGAACAAAACGGAGCAGCAGAGTGTCCCGGCTCTCATCCCGTCTAATCTCTGATGTGCGGTCAGGGACTCGTGCAAATACTCAGAGGTTGTCAGATCATGAAAGTCATCTGGCACTTAAGAGGTGACTTGTCTGAATCTATTCAACCTGGAAAATTCAACTCAAATCGAAAAAATTTGGTGCAAATTTTGTGAGTGATCTGGGCTATTGGCTAGTAGACCATCTTGAACCAGCTTCTATTCCAGACACTGGTTTTAGCCCGGATTTCTAGTCATCTCAGATATGGTTGCTTGCAAGCAGATGGTCTTTTTTTGTTCTTTTTTTTTTTTGCTGTTGCGACAAAAAGCAGCTGAACGCAGTTCCTGTGAGGTTTACACAGTGCAGGCTGTGTTTTTGCTCTTGAAGGAACAGAAGCAGCTGTCAGAAAACCCCACGCTGGCATTTACAAGTAAACATGTCAGAATTGTCAAATTTCAAAGTCTCTCGCGAGAGGGATTTCCCCAAGATAAAGTCTTTTCTGTCTGTGCATCCCATCTATCAAATGACACAATGACACTCATAAAAATCAGGAATTTATTTAATATGACTGGTTTATCCATCCATCCATCCATCCATCCATCCACTTTACTCAGAGATTCGGCATAAACGCCCACCTCAACTATTTATTGCCATTATGTGACTCATTTGAGTTCAGCTAAATATGAAATGAACATGCACATTAATTCATTTAGACACCGGAAGCATCTTTTGATGGCATGAAGACATAAAGAAAATAAATGACTTTGAATATTAGAATATGTTCTTACAAGACTGGCCGAGCAATGGCAGTGGGATATTTTATAGGCTTGTACGTGTTTTAGTGCCAGCGAACTGAACGAATTGATAGACTAACGTTTACTAGTTCGGCTGAGTTTATGCCGATTAGCAGCAGATTTCTTGCAGTGGTGATAGGAGAGCTCATGAGATTTGTCTTCTGGAGGTGTTGGACTGTACTGGGAATGTCTAAAGCATCACAGGAACTCGCTGACCTCCAGAGATTGAACCGCCATTAGTGTGAAGTAACCTTTAGAAAGGATAAAGCGGTGCAAGACCCTGCAGGGTTGAGCAGGTCTGAGGTACAGGATGATTGAAGAAGACTTCACAGTCAGATGCCTTCACCGCATCGTCTTCCTCTAACAGACTCCTCCGAGTCAATGGGACAAATCAGTCAAGCAGTCAATCAGTTTCTGTCATACATATACAATATGAATTTCATATTCGGCTTTGCCTGTAATGTTTGTGTAGCTTTTCTATCATTTCTTCTGCAGTAGGCGAGAGATCCTCTGGAATTACATTGTTCTGGCTTCAGTAATGACAATTATACTGTTAACAGTAATTAGAGCTTCTAGTGCTGGATCAACTGTCAGTCGTCAGTGAAGAAGTCAGGCCACATCAGTCTTTCTTCTCCGGTTAGTGCTCACTCTGTCATAGTGAGACAGGACCGCCCCCTACCGACCGCTTTCAGTACAACCTCACAACCTCTGGAAATGTTTCTGTGTACATTTAATGGCTTTTATACACAGTTATACACAGTATAGCCGACAGTAAGACTAACCTATAGCTGTTATCCAGCTGCTTTATGCAAGTTTTCTGAAATCGTATAAAAGGGAGCATTATTTCAACCAAATGGCCATTTTTGAAATGGAGATTCAGAGGTTTAACGCAGGAGCTAAATACCAAATTATATAAACTAAAAATGTTGTTACTGTAGTCGGGTGCTTAAATTCATTCGCCCTGGAAAAACTTTTTTTTTTGTTGCTTCTAAGATACTTCCAGATGCCTCTAATATATTATGTATGAGTGCTGTCAAATGTTTAATTGTGATTAATCACATCCAAAATAAAAGTTTTTGTTTACATAATATGTGCATGTGTACTGTGTATATTTATTATGCACATATAAAAGCACACATACAGCTTCTATTTAAAATAATAATGCGTGTTTACCATGTATATTTATAAAGTATATATAAATGCACATTATGTAAACAAAAACATATATTTAAATTTTTTTACGATTTATCAAACGATTAACCATTAGACACCTCTAATGTATGTATGGGTATATGTGTGTATATATATATATATATATATATATATATATATATATGTGTGTGTGTGTTTATATATTTATATATTTTTATACTTTATCTGTCTGTGTCTGTCTGTATCTATATATATATATACCTATAACTCTAATTTATAATACAATACTAGCATTATCCTTAAACCACCTAAGCATTTAAGGATAGTGTGTTAAGGATCTGATTGTTCAGCTAATATCAGATGCTCAGGATACGTTTTTGCTACTTTATTTGGTGATGCTAGTGATTGACCGTGTTTTGTTCTGTTGAATTGCACTGCTTTTGCTTTGTAAAAATGACAGTTTCATACAAATGAAATCAGTAAAATGCATTATATGAGCTAGATAATATAGCAATAAAAAGTTTGCAATAGGTCATCAGTTCTATCCATTTTAATGATGGTAAATAGTTAACCTTGTCTCCCCTATTTATATAGCAGTCCATCTGGGCTGCTCTAGTGGCCGTACAGGACATCATTTGCCATGCAAATTCAGATGGACTCTTATCAAGCACAGAATGTGTGTGAGTGAGTGTGTGTGTGTGTGTGTGTGTGTGTCACAGAGAGAGAAACATTCAGACAGACTCATGTGTTGGTTCTTACAAAAGAAACAGACTCCATTCAGCCTGCACTAATCCAGATGGGAAGTCAAAGAGCAGAAAGTCCACGGCACCAAAGTCATTTCATCACTTTTTTATTCATTTAGATAGTTTTCTGTCACGCTTAAGGAGGGGGAAGGAGAGAGAGAGAGAGAACGGAAGGGAAAATGACCAACATTGGTGAGGCGTTTTGCTTGACACGACTTCCTCTCTCCGTCTGCCTGCCGTTATCTGTTTAATTCATCCTCCTATCTGGGCTGTCTTTACCCTCGCTAAATTTCCCTTTGACACGCATGCCTTCCTGCGCATAATCCAGACCTACCGGGCAGAATTAGCACCGGAGGAATTGATAGAGTGACGAAATGGAGAGAATAGGACAGGTGGAAATAAAATGTCAGAGCGAACGGACTGATTTGACTCTGAATCAAATTGTCAGGCTCGATACGGGCCGCGTTTTGGGGGAAATGCTGACAGATGAAAAGGTGTCAGGGAAGAACGGTTCGGAGAAAAAGGGGTAAAATGACATGGAAAAGAATATTTTAAAAGATGAGCTCAAACTCTCAGTCTTAAACTTTCGATGCTAAACTTTTGACGGAAGGTCGAGCGTTTGGGGGTGTTTCAGTAGAACTTTCCTGCACGGCCGATCGGTTTTGGACAGTTTTCACGGCTGTTGGTCATTAGCGGTGCTGCGTTAAGTATTTGAACAGAGCTCTAATGTAAGCTGAATTTTAGACCAAACTGTATGAAAATGGAGTTATGTAAGTCGAACGTGACCGAAAAATGACTCGCGGATCAGTCTGGAAGTCAGTTCTGAATGATTCACTGAGGGAAACTGCAGGTAACTCAGGAGCAAGAAAGATTGACTTTTTATGTAATATGGTTTTAAATACAGGCAAATTAGGGCAGTAACGACATTCAAAAACATTTTAAAATTAAAATAATTATTTGCAATATGTACTGATTAAATCACAATATCATTAGGGATAATTCGACTTTATTATTTATAAATGTTGTTTTTATTATTTGATTATTTTAATTGCTTAGATATTTATCATTAGTAGTTTTAGCATGCGCACACGCACACACACACACACTTTATTAACTAATACATTTAAAATAAGAAAATTACCTGTAGATGGAATTGTAATAAATTTCTCTGAATTTTCAAGAATTTTCATTCTGAAGTTTAAATTTTTTTTTTGAGTTTTACTTCTTAAAACTATAAATAGAAATTACAATGAAAAATCCATACTGGGTTTTAATAGACTAAAATTAATAAAAAATTAATTTGATAATTTTTACCTTAAATTCTGAAACAACATTTTTTTTAACCATATAAAAAAGTTACTAGTAAATAAACTACTTGTCTATAGCTATCAATAGATTAAAAATAATTTTTCAAATGAATCATTAATTTAAATTGTCATTTTAATTGCAAATTACAACTTAAAAAATAACTGTCAAAAGTAACTGTTCATGATTTATATATAACTACATTAGTTTTTACTTGTTTTAACTATAAAATGAAATGACAGTTTTAGAAAATGCATATTAGCATATTGTTTTGGGGCTTTTTAAGGATGGCGGCAATGTTACTCATTTAAAAACGTTTCAGTGCACATATATTTATTTGTTTGTTTAACAATGATAATTCCTGTTCGTCATTTAAAAAAAGTTTAGTTGAATTCAAGGCTGTTTTGTGAATTGTAAACAACTCGCACTGTCTTCTTTGCTCATCATTCAAATGAGATATCTCACAAAACTTGCCTATAGCATTTTTTAAATCACACATTTAATTTGATAGTATTTTAGTAGCAGTCTAGTTTTGCGCAAAAAGTCCATAATACCCTAGCAACTCCCTAGCGACCATCCAGCAATGCTCCGGCTTGCATCAACAGTAAGGTTTTATCAAGTGTGTGTCTAAATATTCTTCACGAGAGCGTTGATCAGTGTTTCTGTGTCATTGATTCATTCTTCATAAATGAGCTGTCATTGTGAAGCATTAGACTGCGCAGTGAGGAGTCATTTAGTTCTTCATGCGCGGGTAATGACCGCTCAATTAATGCAGTTCATCACAGCAGACGCTTGTCACTGATTCTGCTGCGCCTCCGGCTCCAGTGTTCAGGCCTTTAACATCTCCCCGTTCCGATTTTTCGTTACGTGACCCCTTCAAAATGCGATGTTTGTATGTTTTTGCAGGTACTCTCACCTCGTCCCGTCCCTGCAGATGATGCAGTTTTCCGCGGCTGCGGGTTTGAGTCGTCTGCTCATTATTCTGGGTGTTTTGAAGCCGGTCTTTCAGGGAGGAGACGTCTCAGAGGAGCTCATGCAGAGACAGGTCAGTCCACAGACTCTGAGACGTACAATACACCATAATGAAGCGCTATTTATGTCACTTATTTTCAATGTTGGCAGATTCAGTTTCACTTTTTAATGTTAAAGGGCTAATTGTGTCTTATAAGCAAATCGGTGAGTAAATATACAACTAAAGGTTAAGGTGTCAATGCTCCTAGTTTTCTACATTAGTGGTTCCCAACCCGTGGTTCACAGTGGTATACTCCAAAAGATATTCAATACATTTCAAGCAGTGCTTGTTAAATCTATAAAAAAATTAATTCTAGCTGTGAATAGATAAATTGTGATTAATGTCATGATCTTCAAGGTGCGAAATGTTATTTCAAATTTTATATCAATCATTTATTTCAATCATTTTATATAAAAAAAACTTATACACATATAATCGTGATTAATCACATCTAAAAGAAGAGGTTTTGTTTATATAATATATGTATGTGTACTGTGTATAATTTACTATGTATATATTATATATAAATGCACACACATTCAGTATATGTTTAGAAAATATTTACACGTGTATACATTTCTATATGTATATTATTCTATTTTATATTCTATATGAATATATTTAATATATAAACATTATGTATTTTTCTTGCATATATACTGTAATTGCATTTGTATTTATATATGCATAATAAATATACATGATGCACACTCATATTATATATATATATATGTATTAATGTTGTCAAATGATTGATCATATCCAAAATAAAAGTTTTTGTTTACATAATATAAGTGTGAACCATACAATAAATACATTTTAAATAATTTATTCTTGATACAATATATTAATAATATGTCCTGAAATAACTTGTCGTTAAACTATATTATACTATATATATATATATATATATATATATATATATAATTCATATATATATATATATATATATATATTATAATAATTCAAACTAATTCAATAATTCAAAATTAAACACTGTAATTCATGTCTTTTTCCACTAATGACAATTTTTATAATATCTGTTTAAAATATTATTCAAGTTTCAGTTTCATCTTTGGCATGTCATCTCTTCTGCATCTCTTCTGCATTTGATCTCGTTTCGATCTCTTTAAAAAAAAAAAAGAGAGCAATATCAACACGCAGTGTTGTTTATATAAAGGCTCTTTAGACATGTTCTCACTGACATTAGTAAAAATGACACTGCCCTTCGCATATATGTTAGTTTTAATTTCAACAAACCTGGACAATTTTACAGACTTTACATTGGACATTCACAACAGCCACTTTACACTTTATATTTTATTTTTATACTTCTTATTATATATATATATATATATATATATATATATATATATATATATATATATATATATATATATATATATAGAGAGAGAGAGAGAGAGAGAGAGAGAGAGAGAGAGAGATTTTTTTTTTTTTTAAGCATTTCACTGCATGTCGTACCATATGTTTATGTGTATGTGACAAATAAATGAATTTGAATTTGATTATTATTACTGCTGGTGGCGAGACCGCGTTCTGCCACTTGGTGTCGCTGTTGCGTAAAGCAGCGCTGTCTCCGCGAGCCGTCTGACACGCCGGCCAGGATCTCCGGAGAACAAGAGAAGCGGTTTAATGATCGGTTGTCTGAGATGAACAGCTCTCCCGGATTGCGTGAACGCGAGAGGCTGCAGACAGAGACCGACGCCGAGGCTTTTTGAAACGCCTTCAGACAGGGTTTCTCGGGTCACGAGGCAAAACAGCCGCGTGCAGTCAAGGTACGAGGCCGCTCTCCTCGCTCCAGTTCCACCCAATTTCATGCACGTTAACATGCGGCCACGAATATGCAAAACATTTATTAGAATTTTGAATGGCCCCTCTTCCCCTCAAAAAGCTACAGATTCCCATTTACGACATGAATCGGAGGTTGACCCGAGGAACGGAAGAGGTGATTTAGAGGAATGTTGCGCCTTTCTAAGGAGCTTGAAATAATTAATGCACAACAGGAAGGCGGTGATGACTAGGTGTGCGGGTTTTTTCTCTCTCTTTATTTCATACGTGGCCATCCTTCCTCTCTATCTGCATAAAAACAGACACAGTGTTTTTAAGACCTCTGTCTCATTTGTCTGGGAAAGATTAGAAGCATAAAACGAAAGCAATATGTTTCTTTGTAACGGTAGATTTCGACAAAACAAAACAAAATAAACGAGCTTTAAAATATCTGACTGTTTTCTAGAGACAAAAACAACTTGCGTCGTCGGTGTGGATGCTGCCGTCCATGGCTTGCGCCCGTTTCGGTGTTCAGTTATTCTAAATGTATGAATGAACTTCAGGTTATGGTGTGTTTTTGTGCTGTACGTCTGAGGTGTCGGTGACACTGGGCTGTTGGGGAACTGCTGCAGTCCTCTGAAGAAAAAAATAATAAAATAATGATGTCCATAGATAGCACTTTAAATGCAGAACAAAACTCAAAATTTGGTTGAAATAATGTTACATTGTCATTCAGTGTAACACAATACAAAATGAACATACTTATTCTGACTTGTACATATATGTATATGTGTGTGTGTATATCTATCTATCTATCTATCTATCTATCTATATATATATATATATATATATATATATATATATATATATATATATATATATATATATAAGCATATTGCATGTTATTGTAACTAATTATTTGGGGTAAAATTGATCTTTTAATGTGTCATAATTTGATTTAGTTGTAAATAAGATTGTTACACTGAATTTTATCTTAGTGGGTAAATGTATTAAAACAGACAAAAAGGTGTGATATTTATTTTTTGGCTCAAAAACAAATTGCAATTAATTTTTACATATTTTCTGGGGAGTATCTATCTATCTATCTATCTATCTATCTATCTATCTATCTATCTATCTAATATAAGACTATTCATTTCCTAACTATTAATTTGTCTAGCTATTATTGATAATAATGATATTACAGAAATCAAAACAAACCCTTGCATGGTATCGTATAACCTACTAACTTTCTGGACTTTTATACGATATTTTTTTATAATATACAAAAGGGTGTTTCTAAAATGTCCACTTTTTAAAAAGCCTTCACTAAATTAACTTAAATGAAGCTATACAGAGTTTCACACGCATTTTTAAAAGGACAAATGTTTTCTTTGAAATAATACAGCCGCACGCGTAATAATCATGGCTCAAAAGCTGGAAGTCGCAGGATATAGATTGTCCCTCCACGGGCCGTGTTAACCTCAGGTCGTGCTAATCAATCGCTCTTTCTCGCAGGGACTAGTCAATATATGTTCGAACTACAAATACAGCTGTCAGTGCTTCCACTTCTTTCACATAAGACTTCTTTACACGAGGACACAGACAATCAAATAGCAATTAGTGTCTGCGCTGTGCTTCATGTTTAACTGAGAGGAATCGGGGCTCTTGAAATGCCTGTCGACATTAATTTGACCGCTCCGTCTCTCAGAATGGAGGATTGTTCTTCATGAGAGGATCTGTTCCTCTCCGGCTGTTGACTTAAGTGTTGACTTGACGCTTTCAAGTGTGTCTTGTCTGAGGTCACAGAGAGTCTATATTACAATCACCAAAGAGTGGAAATTAAATATTGGAGCAACTCGCGTTGTTTGAGCCACCTTGAGCCACAATGTCGTGGCGTATAATACATTTCTATGTAAATACATTTGCCTCGGCTATCGACTTATAAATCAGCGCTTAAGGTTTTTTTTCTCTTGTCAGAAATATCTTCTGTGCAACCCTGCCCATCAGAGCGCCGCCGTAGACGAGCTTTTCTTCCTCAACGAGAGCGCATCCCAAGTCAGGTGACGACTTCGGCTTCAATTAATAGGTTGAGAAACGTCTGTACTTCAGAGTGGCCGGAAAAAACATACTTTTCAACCACATTTCACAAGTTTGTTTTAAAGAGAAATGAAAGAAAGGACTTTTTGTTAGTGAAATATGTTCGGAGTTGTTTTGATGGGTTTCACCTGTAATTATAGGACACACGTGTGAATTAAAAGTTATTGCAGTAACGCTTGGTTTGTGATGTAGCGAGAATTAAATGATTTAAAACACTTTTGAAATAGTTATTATAATTAGATCATTCTCAAAAGAAAATTGCTTCCAGCAAAAAAAAAAAAAATTATTTCATTTGAATTAGTTGCCAAGGCAGCATACGTCGTTTTCGTTTAGCTCATTTTGATGTATTAAAATAACTAAAATTGAAATAAAAAAATATCAAATGTGAATTTAAAAATGCAACGGATAATAAAAGAAATGAAACCAAAACTAATAAAAACGACAAAAACACAGATGCAAAACTTACTTAAATGAAAATAGAAAAAAACTAATATAAAATATTAATAAAGCTGAATCTCAGTGATAATAATCTGATTTTGAGTTTTTTTTTCCTGATAACTAAAAGAGTTAAGAGAGAACTTGTATTTTTGATTTTCATTGAGCTACAGCAATAACAATGCTCATCGTCAACATTGTTGCTTTTATTAATTTCGTTTAAACTTCTGAACCAGTGCGCAGAACTGATTTTTAACTCATTTTATTTAGGCTTTTTAAAACTATAATAAGCTTCTGCAGTCCAGCAGTATTCATTTATTTTGGTTAAATGGACTAATTGTGGAAAAAAAAACAGGTAAAAAAAATAAATCCAAGAAGTGTGGACAGTGTATGTATAATACAGAATAAATGGTCAATGCTATTAGTGGTGTATTAATAAGTGATCTCTAGTGTGAAGTGTGAACTGCATTCATTTATACTGCTGTTTGAATGTCCTTGACTTTTTCAGAGAGATCTCCAGATATAAGCCTCTCTCTAGCAAGACATCTGTGCATGTGATCACTGGGGAATCCTTTGATGATCAGCTTCCTTCAGATCTCAACCAAGTGAGTGTCTTTCACAGTCCCACTTTCTACCTTCACTTCTGAACTTTAGTTAGTTTTAATCAGAGGCAAATCCTTTGCTGAACGTCTCATTAACTGTCAGGTGGTTGCTGAACTTCAGAGCAAGTTTTTGGAGCGCTCTTATCTCAGTGCCAATCACGTTCAGATTGTCGGGGCGGATCGTCACATGATCTACAAAAATCCATCCTCGCTTATCAAACATTTGCATAAGCTCGTGTCACAAAGGCAGTCCAACCAACAGAGGCAGTGAGATGCTTCAGAAAATGCAGCCTCTCTAATAACAACAGATCAATAACGGCTCCTTCTCTGCAGCTGTCACATACTGAGGCCAAATAACAGCTTCATATTTCTGCTTACAAAGGAAACCGAAAGACTCTGTAGTCTGTTTGTTGATGGATTGTACGTTTCGGTGAACCGCTGAAGACGTAATTTAACTGCATTTAACTGTACTTATTTTTGTCGAAATGCCTTATAAATGCGAATAAAGTTAAGGAAACAAAACTCTCCATGAAGTCGTATTTCACACATTTGTTTTTACAGTCTTTATTAAGAGGCCAAAAAGATGCAAATAATGCAAACTGTGCTGTGCGAAGAAAAATCTCTTCGTTTCACATTGCCATCAGTGATGTAACAGACAATAGTCCACCTGATTCTATTCTAACTCTATTTATTAGCCTCTAAATAAAGTATTTTTTGTCAGAAATCTACCATGTGTGCTCCACTTCTTGTTGAACCTATGCACAAAAGCATTTATGTACTTAACTCCAGTGTTTTTAGTAAATGTGGAAATTATATTTAGCTTTAAAAGAAAACTAGAACTTTATTTGCAAAAAAAAAAAAAAAACTCGCCCAACATCAACCCCCTCACAGAAAACTTTTTTAGATCTTTTAGATAAATTATTCTGTATGATTCATAAACCTTAAGATTTATAAGCGTTAAACAACACAGAAAATGTCCTCATAAATTACCTTCATATTGTAACACCTATGTCACTATACAAATGTGTGTCCTCAAAAACCACATAAACACACACACACACAAATACATGTTTTTCTCTTTTTCTTCTTTTGATGAAACCTGTAAATGTTTCCATTAGACATCCTGAAAGAAGACAATAACATGGTCTGTTTATCCTGAGGATTGAAGTTTAATTGACACCACATCAAAATAAAAATTTCCAACAGATCTGGAATTTTATTCCATCCATATACATGCATAGCAACAACATTTTTAAGAAATATTTTTCTTACATAAGGACATTGGAATGATCATTTTTACAGTATTCCCTTGTCTCGTCCCACCCATCAATAATCACCATTGATAAACCTGCTTTTTGTACAATTTCATTTTTTTTTTCAGGAGTAAGAAATAGCTGCTCTTCCCCCTTTATAATACTGCTTTCCGCATTGTTCCCGCCCTCCTCCTTTTTTTCCTTATGTTTTTTTTTTTTACAAAGTATTGCGCTGAGAGCAAATTTTTAAAAAGGGAGAACAAGAGGTGTATCAGCAAACAGAAATACAAGTACTATACAAGAATGCTGCCATCCTCATTTAAACATCCACTTCTGAGTCGAAGAAAAGACAGACAAACAGCAACATATATATGCAAAGCCATGTGTACAGTATATGCCAAAACATGAGCTGCAGCGTTGTGCCTGGTTATCCCTCCGAACTGTTTTAAGGCTGAAGTCAAGAGAATCATACTGCAAGTGACATTTTGACATATACAAAAAACTGTACCAGCAAATAAGAATACACAAGTGCTCCAGTAGCTATTGTTGGGTCTAAAACGCATTTCAGTTTTGTATCCTGTGCCTATTGTCTCCTTGAACCTAACGTACATTGTAAACAATATGTCTGCTACACAAGAATGACTATACATTAACATTACAAACAACTCTGATATAAACTTTCTTTGAATTTAAATTAAGAGCACTACTCCTATTAATACTGATTGTAAAATAAATAAAAGGTGAAAGTGGCACCAATATTACACTTGGATTTTTTTTTTCTTCATCATTTTGCATTAAGTCTTCAAATAACGAAAGAAGAAGAAGCTTCTCTTGATTGTCCACAAGCAGTATATAAAACTGCGTGATGCACTATTTCCACGACCGTGTACCAAAAAAAGACGAGGGGAGGGGAGCGAATTTCATTTCACATGCTCGGCGGCATGTGATGAGCAGTAAAATTTCTTGTGAGTGATAAAGTTTGACAAGTTATTGAACTGGATGTCACAGAGGCGGCAGTACTTCCCACTGCCTGTCGGCGGCGCCGACCCATTTATGCCTTTACCGGCAGGTGCGGATTCCTCCACGGGCGATTTCGAAGTGGGCGATACATTCTCGTTTGGGTCGGGAGGGTTCTCGGCTCCCCACGTGGGAGAGGTTTGTTCCTCTGGTGAAGAGGTGTTGTGAGGCTGATTCTCTTGTTGGGGAGTTGCTGGTGTCTGGCGATCCTCTTTATGACCGCCGTTGACAATCACCATACCCCTGTTTTTGGGCAGCAGGGGCAGCGGCTCTTTGCCTGGATGGGGGCAGCCATTGGCCGCAGGTGTTTCTGTGCCTGTCTCAGCTGCGCCGTTGCTGCTTTGCTCCTGCTCAGCCGCCTCACCCTGCATAACGAGACTCCCTGCCATGTAGTCACTGCTTTTTATCCCAAAATACGGCGATATTGGCTCAGTACCTTTCACCTTCTTTATTGCTCCAGGATAGAGACAGTGAGGCAAAAACATGTTCTTGTTCTCATCTTTCGAAGTCATGAGCGATGCGTCACCGAAAGCTTTCAGATCCGGTGCCGGCCCGAGGTGTGGTGGAAACATGCCTCCGTTCTGCACCATCAACTTGTTGCCACCATTTTTCTCGCATTTCACAGAACTCTTATCATAGATGTCTTCTGAATTATTGCCTTCGCTCTTGACGCCCGGGAACATCGGCTGCTCCAGACCGCCAATCTCGCCATGCTGAGCAGATGTGACAGGGCAAAAGTTCTGTTTATGGGCAAGGTAGTTCTCCACTTTGTTAAAACTGATCTTGCACACGGTACATTCGTGATAGTCCAAGAGTCTTTTGGGGGAGTTGCATGACTTGTCAGGAAGAGGTGAGCACTTTTTGCTGAGATCTATTGGAGCATCTAGTTCCTGTGGGTCTGCAATAGTGTTACCTTTGGGGGCAAGAATAGGCTTGGAGACGGTAAGAGAAGCATCTAAGTGTTTTGGGACGAGGCTCGGAAAGATGTCACATCGTGGATGGAAGCGGTCAGCCAGGCTTTCTACCGTTTCCTGGGATGTACAGGGATTTCCTAGAGTGGGCATACCCAAGAATCCTGGCTGTGGCCCCATAGGCTGCCGCTGCTCTTGGTCCGGTAGACACATCTCGTACATCTTTCTCCTCTTACGCGTTCTCATGGTCCGCTGCATGGCGGGCACCTTCGAGGACATGCGCTTCATGGGCGGATCATGGCGAGTGGCACAATAGTACTGCTTGTGAACCATGTACGTTTCATGCCGGCTGAAGGTGATATTACATGCTTCACAGGTGGTCTTGTTTGGGTCGTTGTCACCGTCCACCAAAGACGTACTAGGACTCTTCACCTCAGGCTGTTTTCCGCCGAGCCGTTCCTCGACTCCTGTTGGTGTATTACCCTTCTTTACTTGCCCAGGAAGGTCTTTTTCTGGCACTTTCCCACCAGCGTTCATAATATCCAAAACAGATGAATTCAAGCAAGCTGTTGTCACGAGATGACTGTCAGTTTCTGATGGAAGGCATCCGGGGAGCATACCGACTGAAGTGTGGCCACTGTTTGGACTTATGGCATCGGACACCTTGTCAGGTACACTGGAGAAATCTGGAGACTTCGCCATGTGCTGCCAGCGACTGTTGCAGTAGTGCTTCTTGTGAACTAAGTAGTTGTCTAGATTATTGAAGGTGATGTTGCATTCAAAGCATGTCGCTCCTTTGGGCATGAGAGGACTGTAGATGACAGGAGGGTAGCTGTTCCCTCCATGGCGTAGCCTGCGATGAACCAGCTCTGACATTTTTGCTAGAATCTCAGATGCTTGTGGTACCACAGAAATGTCCTGGGAGAAAGCAAACTGTGACAGGAATGGACCCATTGGGAAGGTTGGGCCCATGTTGTGCTGGACCGGCGAGGAGGCTAGCCGTGGACTAGAGGGTTCTGACTTGATTCTGGTGTACGAGAAACTAGCCTTGCTTCCTGGGTGACTTTCTCCTTTTTGCAGGCTGAGGGTAGGTTTTTTCTCAGGTCTTTCGAGTTCTCCATCAGGACTATTGGCCTTGTTAGGTGTACTCTTGGGACTTTGCATAACCACATCCTTCCTGCCTGACAGTTCTGCTCGTGCCGCCTGTAGGCTTTCCTCTCCTCCTCTCGGGGAGTTCTCGCTGTCGCTCTCCCTGTGAATCTTCCCGGAGTGTCCGTGTAAGTCTTGATGCTGCAGCAGTTCCCTGTGGTTCTGGAAGCTGATGTGGCAGTGATTGCATCTGAAGGCTGCCTGTGACAGGTGTGAAAGGATGTGGTGCTGGAATGTAAGGAGTGAATCTGCTGTGAAGTTACAGATTGTGCATTTCAAACTGGTGCCAGGGGGAAGAGATTCTTCCATTTTGACACCTGTGAGGAAAGAAAAAGACAGTTGTTTTTGTTAATCTTGCATTTCCAGTAATTTTACATTGTGTCTGCTGTAGCATTTTGCCTGTTTCGTAGATGCACATTATTGCTGATGCTGATTATTTGATCTAACCTTAATGGACAGCTAAAACTAATTGTTTTTGATTTATTTTTTTTTTTTACATGCAGGTATAGAATTTTAGTTAATTTTAATATTAACATAAGCAGGCTTTTTGCTGTTGCAGATCAAACAGCCTAATGGCAGTGAATATGAAGTTCAATGAAATATAATAAAGACATATTATTATTAATTTATTTTTACCATGCATGTATTATGCATTTGTATAGTAAAATAGAGAAGAAATATAAAAATTATATTATATTTTATGCATATTATAGGTATTTATTAATTACATATGTATATGTAACTATAATGTTAATATAACACTATCATAAATAATATTAATCATAATAACTATGATAAAATAACAACAATAATCACCGTCATATATATCCAGGTTGGCTGGGTTTCAAATAATATTAAAGCATATTTCATTTTATAACATTTTAATATTTAATGATATTCTACCCTTGTACTACCCTTGTAACTTATACTTATGACACCATCTTACTCACCACTGTGTGTGCTCAAATGCATCTCCAGAGCACGCGGGTTGCTGAAGCTTTTGTTGCATTGTGGAAAAGGGCAGATATTGGGAGTTTGGTGGGAATTGGTGTCAGTTTCTTCAGAGACGTTATCAGGTTCTCTCTGCCTCCCACTGCAGTAATACATCAGGTGGGCCTGAAGGTTCCTCTCACTCCTGTACCATATCCCACACGCTTTACAGGGGAAGATATCCTCTGAAACACAAAGACGGGCATGTGAAGGCAACCTACAACAGTTCTGCTCAGTATTTTATTTGATACATTATGAGCTTTATTAGTAGCATTTATGCTGCTTCTTAAGAGACTTAATAGTGCAAACACACCTTTTGCAAAGAAGTTTATTTATTACTGAAAACCTAAACATTTGGGTATGGAATTGCATTTTACTTCTCATACTTTTTCAAAAGTGGAAGTAGAAGAGGAATTGCGCAACTTCTTACAAATCCCATTCCTATAGAGTTGATATATCAGAAGGGACATCTGGAGTGTTTGGGACGTCTGAACATTCAGTTCACACGTGCGACTCAAATAACTGTTTTAAATGACATTTCTGCTGTGATGTTGCATGGCAACAGAGATGATTCCAGTAGGCTCGTGCCCTTTCCTCAAGGGCAAATGAAAACATTGCACCATCTGCTAGCAGCATCCTGTGTGTCAAGCTGAACTCTAGACTTCCCTGATAGAGTCAACAAACAAAGTATTTGCAAATGGCTTGAATTTTGCAATTACAAGGTTGGTCAGAGTCCAGATATGTTTACTGTACCCCTAAACTGAAGGGCAGAACATCACGTTCCTCCAGCAGAGGTTAATCAGTGAATGACTCCAGCCTCCTCTGTTTTCAGTGTAATACGTGCGCCTGTACCACGTTTTGAGCTGGCTCGAACGATTGGATGGAGAGCTCAACGGAGCAGCCGCGGGAACAGGTGAGACCCCATATGCGGCAATATTGTGGCCAAGTTTTACAGCGAGACTCAACCGTACGGCCTCATTGTAAAAGTATGCTGACAGTTATTAGTTTTGATTCACTGCATATGTGTTTATGATGCCTGTGGACAGATATTGAGTTTGTGTGTAAACAGAAGCAGGGCTTACTGTTGACTATAGCTGTAGGTAATATGGAGGCCATGGCAGCTTGCTGGGGCAGGAGCTGGATGGTGTCCAGAAGGCGTGCTGGGTACATGCCCTCACCGAGAGACATGTGATTGACCGCCTGCAATCGAGAGTCAAAGTCCACTGCGAATGCCACCAGCTCTTCACCTTCCATCATGTTCTTGGTCGTGGTGCACCACAACTGGCCTCCTGCGTGAGAGAAGAAAACACACATTATCACTGCTGCATTTAGACACTTCAGCTTAAAACTGAATGAAACATGGAGTAGTTTCATCAGTGTCATGAGGCATTTAAATTAAATAAATAGTGCACCCAAAAATGAAAATTATGTCATCATTTACTCACCCTCAAGTAGTTGCAAACCTGTATGAATTAACCATTCTTTTCGACTCAAATAGTATTTCTTTATCTACTATGGAAGTCAATGGTGACCCAAAACAGCCAAACTTTCCTTCCAAATATTTTCCTTTGTGTTTAACAGAAGAAAGAATTCATACAGGTTTGGAACTACCCGAGGGTTGAATAAATGAAAAAAATGTTCACTTTTCCTTTTAAAGAATCATGAGAATTCTTTTTTAACTTAAAGATGAAGTGCATACTTTTAAGTTAATAAAATACATGTAAATATACTTTTCTCCTTCTGTCTTAATACAATATATGCGATAAGAATCTTAAAGAGATGTCTATAGCAACATATTAAGCAGAGGAATTATCAAAATGTGTCTTTGGCACCAAATCAGCATATTAGAATTTTACAGAAGACTGGAGAAATAATGCAGAAAATTCACCAGTGTCTTCACAGAAATAAAAAAATATATATTTTAAACTATATTAAAATAGTTATTTCAAATGTTTTACTTTATTTTTGTTTGGCTGCCTTGTGGATCATTTGAAAAAATCATACCAACTCCAAATGTTTGAACTTTAGCCTGTAGTATTATATTTAAAAAGTCTTACTAGTAGTTCAGAATAGTATTTATTCTATAGTTTTTTCATTAATGTAACATTTATTTAAATATTATTTTATTAAAATTACATAAATTATCATACATTTTCTACACACTTTTTGCATCAAATGTAATATAATTAGGGAAAAAACAAAAACAAACAAATTACTCTTTTTGCAATTTTCGAATTGTTACACACTTTGAATAAATAATCATGTTGCTCATGTTAAAGGGATGGTGTATAACTACAGTCTGCTGTAGATTTGAACATTTGAGTTCAGATCAAACACACTGAATACATTCAGAAAAGAAAAGAGGGGAAGGATAGATGGGAAGTCAGCGACGGGTTTAAGCTCAGATAGCATTTATCATCACACATGGACGGATTTCAGCTGCACTTCATTTGCCATTCAAGAGATTAAAGTTTTAAATATGACTATTTACAAAAAATCTGGCTTCCGAGATAACAAACTATGATACACAGATGCTAAATGGCAGAATTAGGACATTGTTTCAGTGGGGAAGCTGGACAATTAATTAAAGCTCTCAGTTAGAGATGTGCAAGCACTGAGAGGAAGATGAGCTGCACTTTCACAGCAGCTGTTGGAAAGGTAAGGAGAGAAAGAGAAAGGCAATGTAATTCCTGAAAACGGTCTTAAAGAATAATACTGCACAGTGCGAGCCATTTCATTCATTGGCTATTCAACAACCTGCTGTCTAATAAAAATAAGCTAACAAGCACACGTTTAAAGAGAAATCTTAGGTTATTTTTTTTTTTAATAGTGACAGCATTTTCAAGGGGTGCTTAAAAATGAAAGATATTATATCGGATGTATAAAAAGAATGAAGTTGGGAGAATAAATGGCTTTCTATGCAGGTGCCGACTGAGAGAGCTTCTGTGTTAGAAATGCGCGACTGCTGCCTGAAAGAGCAGCTTATCATGGTGTGAATCTGCAGCGGGGAGACACGCTCTTCAGACGGGTCCTCTTCATCAGCGGGATCCTGTCACACACCACACACTGCCTGGAGAGGCTCTCTCCTTCCTTATCTCCTAATTAAAATAACAAAAACTGTCGTCGCCATCAGCGCAGATCAAAACTGTCACCTGCACCAGCAGGAGGCCGCAGGTCACCTCAGCCTGCTCAGAGTACTGCTGGAAGTTGCATGAAGAACTCATTACTTACACTATAGAAAAGGAGACAGAAATGTGGTGTATGCATTGTGGGCTGGCCCGTGAGTTGTGGCGTCAAAACGGATCACTGGCAAACTTTGAGACTGCCCAGAAATAAGGTTTAATAAAAATCTGAACAGTAGTAGTGCTGCTGTCATGTCTTTCTCCAATGCGGATGTTTTTGTGGCTGCAAGGTGAGTTTTACAGCAGTGGTTTTCAACTCCATTTGCTTCGGACATCAAGTGGCATCACATGCAGTATCATACAAGTCTTATTTTAGTATTAATATAATATCGCAGTATTTCTTCAGAATATTAGAATTAGGGTTGATGTTTAAAGCTTTCATTTTTTAATTCAGTATTCATATAATTCAATATATTCAATTACAAAATTCAATATATTCAATTATTCATTTATAGTAGTTGTGTATGTATATATAAACTTCAGGTTTGCCAGACCAACATTTATCATCTTCATCTAAACCTTTATTTCAATAATTCATTGCTAATAATAATTGTTTTGGTTGCAGTTAACAAGAAAAATAATGTATAATATAAAATAAGAATAGAATTATAAATATATAATTAGTAATGTCAACAAACATCAGCAAAATCTAAATGACGATGATTTTTTTAATTAAAAATATTTAAAATTTAAATTTATAATACAATAAAACATACAATAAAACCATATTTTAAATCAAAATGAAGTTCCTAAATTTCTTTGATTTTGAAGTTTGATGTTTTCCTATTTTCAGCAACTAAAAACTAAAATACCGTGCACTGGATGGATGACCTTTGACCTCAACAGCAAAGATAATAGAAATGCTGCCTCCTGCCTGTTATAAGGCTAATATGTATTTTGCTATTAACATCCATAATTATTCGGTTAATACCATTTTTACATATTTGCAGTCTATGAGTAAAAAAACAGCTGCCCATCTTGGAAATCAAAGGTTTGAAATTTTAATCAAATTGAAAACATTCTTAACTTTTTTCACTCTAGTAAAAAAAAGGCATGTTGTCACTTCCAGTTTGTCTATCACTCTGCGAATGACAGTTCAACTCGAGCTCCTCGCATTGAATGTATACAGTGTACTGCACCATGCTGGCGAAAGCAGGAGGAAATGAGCATACTGTGCAGCATATCCTCCTGCAGAAGTAATAAGGGTAATACGCCGATATTCTATGTCAAACAAAACCTAACTTCACGCGGTGATGAACAAAAGGCTGGCTCGAGCCCTTCGCGCGTGTGGGCGTTTAGGCCAGCTTCTTTCGTATCAAATAAGTGTAGAAACATTCCCGACAGATTCTCCTCCTCGACTCAAGGTGCTCGCGGGGTCAAAAAGTCCAACTTAAAGAACATCCACAGTCGGGGAAGAACACTTCCTGCCTGCGCCATTGTAAGTCCACACACTGAAATACACAGGTCGATGGGCGGCCCTAAAGCGAGAGTGCACGCGCAGGAGACACGGGACCCCGGCTGAAAAGCGTAGCCAGCGCCGTGCTGCTTTCGCCTGTGAGCTGTCTGCAGCAGAAGGCCTTTGTGCCGCGGCCAACGCAGTCGCAATGAAGCCTATTGTCTCTGTCCTCCTGCAGCGCACCTGATAAAAGAATAAAGAACTATGACATATTCCAAAAACAATGGAGGAATTAAGGACACACAATAAGCCAGCTGCTTCATTAAAACAATCAAAACCCAGTATCCTGTACACAGTCCAGATAACTTAAAAAAAAGCTTCTTTTCATACAATCTCCCGCTATAGAATCCACTAGCGCCCAAACTCCCCCCTCGTTCGCACTAATGATGCTTTTAAACACTTACTTAAAGATGTTCGCATAAAGGAATTACAGGAGGGTTCAGCATTATGCAATTACATGTGTAAGTCCGTGCCGTTCTAATCAAACGCACCAGGACCCAAGCCCTCAAAGGCGCCTGACGCGGGGCACGAGCACTTTGAATGATCACTTTAAAAGATCGAGCGCGTTGCAAAAGCACAAAACAAGCCGTTTTAGCTCTCGTCTGCTTTCTCTTTCTGTCTTTTCGTGGCAAAAGCCGACAGAAGGGTTGGCTAATGAACTGGCCGGAGGACAGCTACTCAAATGTTTGCATGTGTAAACAGTGAAAGACTTTAATAGTTTGCTGTAAAATGCATACTCAAACATATCCGTGTTTGTTTCTCCCATCTGTCCGGACAGAGGCTGTAACGGCGGTGTGGAGCACAAACCTTAACGCTTTGCCAGAAATGAATTTGAGACAAAAGGAAGGCGAATGCATCCTTTATATTTCGTGATAATAAAGGTGTATTTAATGTCATCCCTCCAGAAAGATCAGGCAGCTTTTACCTTCAGGCATTCAGTAATTCATTCACTACATGCAAAGCTGGAAGAAAAAATGTAATAAAATAAAATTATATATATATATATATATATATATATATATATATATATATATATATATATATATATATATATATATATAATATATTTAATATTTAATAATAACAAAAGCTTTTAATTCGTTTTTAAAAACAGAACAATGACATAACATTAGCTTTAATAGCAAGCAGCATGAAATAAGCTGCTAATAGTAAAGTATGAGGCGTTTTGAGACCTCTAGGCTTCAAGCAGTAAAAAAACACTTACAGTTTTGTATCTATATCAGAATGAAAGGCTTAAAAATAATCTAATACCAGCAAACAAGAAGTGACTGAGTAGGTGCTGATTTTTTCTTCAGAAATAGATGTTTAAAACCTGAATCAAAAGGAAATTAACAGAGGTCCTAAAATGACCAACAAAATAAGTTGCAAAATCAAAAAGAAAAAGATACCTTTCGTTTTTTTAAAGCATAGTTCTGGTCATAATGAATGTGGCATAACACATGGAATAATTTCCGATTCAATCAGTTCCCAATAAATAAAACCAATTCCCTCTCTGCATTCTTTCTAGTTGAGTCTTGTGTTTTCCTGAGAAATACATCAGATTATAGAAGTAAAATGGGTTGCATTTTATGCTGGCTTTAAGAAAACCTCGCCTGGTTAAGTCTGAACTCAGTACAGCAATAAAACACTACATGTACTGCTTTGCTGACACTAATGAAACAACTTGTAAATGCAGATCTACACTTCGAACCTCAGTAATTAATTGTAAAGACCAAGAAAAAAAACCGCAGAAACAATACAAGAAGTCTAAATAAGGGAGCCGTGTAACTGATAAGCTATCAGACTGATACGTCTCAATGTCAACGATCGCTGTGTATGGCCATGAGGGGGCACTGTTCCCATACTGTAATACAGATCTGACCTATCAGAGCTCGCTCTGCTCATCCCAAAACCACACGAGACCAATCTCAGACACACAGCTACTTGTCCCCTCCTTGTTTTCCCGAAAAGACAGTTTTTTTTGTAAGCATTTCAACCATTTCATTGTCTTGTAGTGACTGTTTTACAGTATTTTCCGAAGCATAAATATGGATTATTGTACACATGCTTACATTCTTTGCACATTTGTGGAAGAGTTCGAATAAATAAAATGACAGCAATGAAAAGTATAAAATACATGCATTAATGTAATGGGGTGTAGCACTGTCTAGGGTGTTATGTTGTGGTGTGGACATTATAATACAGTAATTCTGGGATGACAGAACAAAAGAAATATGACATTTCTTTTCAGTATTATAAATTCCAGCTCAAAACACTACAGGTTTCCAACTCCCATCAGATACAGAAATGTGCTTATTTTACTGAATGATTTATAATAGTCAAAATGTGATGTTTATTTAATGATTAAAAACCGATTTTGACAAATCCCTTTAGAAGTGCTTCTCATTTGCCGATTTCAGAATCACGCTGACAAAAGCTTTCATTTACTGTGTTTACAGCAACAGCTGTGATGAGAATTAGCGTTAAAAACACATCCGCTCATCAGTTTAACGTCAAGCCTAAACTTTGTTTACACATCGCATGAATGTTGCAAAAGCATTTTTGGGTGAAAAGCAAGTATAAATAAATATATTTGGCTTAAAATGGCATTTTTTTGTACACGCGTTATTATGGAAAAAGATTTAATGATTTTTTTAATGGGAACCGGCATAGATTAGCTCACTCATAATAAAAAAATCTGATCACGCTTTATATTAGGTGGCCTTAACTACTATGCACTTACATAAAGTACAATGTACTTACTGCGTTCATATTGTATTGCAAAACACTTTTGCTGCTATTGAGGTTTGATACGGGTGAGGTTAGGGACAGGTTTGGTGCTATGGGTCATTTTAAGGATGGGTTAAGGTATAAAGGATGGGTCAAGAGTGTAACTATAAATGTAAGTATAGAAATGAATTCCCGATGCAGGTGTTTTTAAAAATATAAGTACATGTATGTACACAATAAGTACCAAATGATTAATTGAAACGTATGTGCATAATAGTTAAGGCCACCTAATATAAAGCGGGACCGAAAACCTCGCTAAGATTCTGATTGAGAGCGTTGAGCAAACATTCTCACTTGGTCAGGTTACTGCGTTTTGGTTGCGGCTAGTCGACATGTGTTTACTGCGGCCCCCGCTGGGAGGGACACACACATGCCACCCGTCTTGACCATCAGCGTTAATGGGACGTCACGCCTTCGTGGCAGTGGGGAGCGGTAGTGTTGAGCAGCGCAGCAGACCCCCAGCTGTGGTCGGTGGCCCGCGTCCCCTTCCCAGCATGCTCCACGCTGGGGAGCAGGTGAACGGCCGGGCTCCAGCGGGACCGCTCTCTTCCAACATGGCTCCGTCCCCGTGCCACATGGGCCCGTGGACGCTTGCCCTCATGCAAATGCACGGCCTGGAAAAATGGCTCCTTCTCGTCTTTGGAAACCTCGACTCGGGCCGTCTGGCAGTGGCGTTTTTTCGTGGGAGATTGAGCCAGATTAATGCACCTGTCAACCATTTTGGAAGATGACGGATCGCTGCGACATGGACAAATCGCAGGAGGAGAGCTGACAAAGATGTCTCGCGGAGGAAGTGCACTCTGGGTAAAGGTATTATAATAATACAGTAAACCCGAATGAGGGTTTGCGAACCCCTGGGGGTTCGTGAGGGAACTGCAGGGGGTTGGCGTGTGTTGATTAAACGCTAGTAATGAATTACATCCAATGTAAAATTAAAACAAATCAAAGCACCATAGCCATAATTTCATTCGTGCACAATTATCAAAACAAAGCTCATCATTTATTTAAATAAGTGTATTGATGCTCTGCTTGTTTTAAAGAGAAACGTGTTTTAAAGAAAAACGCAACGTGCATTAGGTTCACTTCATTTATACATTTGTGCAGTTTTCAGCATTTTTGCAGGCAGAAAATGTACAACTATTTTATAAAAGCACAAGGATTTAAAATGTATAAAAGGTTGAGGGTTTGTAAAACAAAATGTGAGATACAAATGTATACCTTTTAGTGTAAAATAAAATAGTAATTATAATGATTAGATTTTTTTTTTATAATTGTACAATATAAGGTAATACATTTCTGGCTTCATTTTGTAACAAAAAATAACTATACAAAATACAAAAAAAAACAAATGTTATTCATGATTTATAATTTATTTCATGTTATTATTCTTAAATCATTAAATTTGATTGGATTGTCTATACACAAACACACACACACACACACATAAATATATAAAAAAAGTTATTCATCTGCAAAAAAAGATACCTATGTTTTTTTAAAATTTTCAAAAATCATGTTTTTTCATTGCATTCCAATTAATCTAAATGAAACTAAAGTGAAACTAAAGTGGGATCTTGATTAGGTTTAACTAAACAATATGCACAATATAACACAAAATTAAAACATGATAACATCTTATTATAGTGATAGTTATCTGTATTTGCTAATAAACTTTTCTTCATATATATATATATATATATATATATATATATATATATATATATATATATATATATATATATATATATATATACCCAACCAAGTGTAATAATAATAATACTATCACATTTGATTGGGTTCCTAAAAACCAGTGCATTCAAGGGATTCTGCTAAAAAAATTAAAAATAAAAAGGTTAGTGAACCCCTGTAGTAAACCATAGACTCATTGTTTGTCTGACCAATGGCGGATGAGTGAGTGTTTGGGAACCTGTTCGAAGGCAGATAATTATTGTCATAATGCCAATGGCACAGAAAGACATCACCTACTGTAAAATCCTACCCAAGAAAGCCGAGCGCCTGCACCACGACTCACCAAGAAAGCGTGAGCTAATTACGTCCGCCGTCGCTTCGAGCGTCTGAAATAAACAGTCAGCGGCTAAAGCATCTAATTGCGTTTGTCGGCTGGTGCGGAGGGAGGACACTGCTGCCCTTGCACAGTGCCATGCTGTCGTCCTGGCACGGCCTGTCCACTGCCCCAGGTACTGCCACACGGCCATCTGGAGCTGACATCTGTCTCTCTATTGATCAGAAGGGTTTAGCACTTGATCAAACAGACTGCGACAGGAAATTGCTCTTTTCCCCACAGTAAAGGTGGGCGGCAGGCACGAGGGTAATAGAGTGGAACAGATTCGCTGGGTCTCGCCGCAGCACACAACAGCCCTGGCATCCACAGCAAACGTGGAACGGGCACTGGTGGAAACACTGTGCCAGGGTGTGCCCACTTCAGCTGGTGTGTGTGTGTGTGTGTGTGTGTGTGTGTGTGTGTGTGTGTGTGTGTGTGTGTGCAAGACAGCCGTCCCAGGAGAAGAAATAAAGCGGTGAAAGGACTGTTTTGAAATGAAAATACTTCCCGCTGATGTCTACAGCATCATTAAAACTTCTCGATATTCGCTGAAAGGCTTCACTTCGCAGCACGCTTTGGAAAATGACACAAAATGGCAAAAGAGTTTGGAAAGGTGTCAAAAACAAACCCAAATATATCCCCAAAATATTTACAGGGATAAATGCGCCAGATGGGGAGCGTTCTGCTTTTTTTCAGGCGCAAACATACTCTGTAGCTCAGGATATGCTGAATACAGGAACATTTTAATGAGCACAAAACATCTGCTAAACTCCTCGCGCTAGTCCAGTGAACCACTTCTACAAAACATTTCATAACATTCATGCGGGTTTAATCCTTTGAGTTGCATAAAATATGTTTATGTTGTTGTGAAAATAAAATAAACAAAATGTCTTCATATAGAGCAAATAAAGACAATTTCATTAACTATAATAAAACAAGTTTGTATATTTTACACAAGCTTAAAAATTGCTGAATCATTGCATAATATAACAAAAAAAGTGTCATTTATTTAAAAGAAAGATTATAATATTTTTTTTTAAATTTTAAACAAAATATTTTAACAACAAATAAGTTTAATTAATTTAATGTCTGTAGAATTCAGAATTATATATGTATGAATGTATATAAAAAATACTATATTGTAACTGTTTATAACTAAATTATTTATTATATTAGAACAAAAATCTCAAATAAAAATATTTGTGTGTGTGTAGATTTTTATTCTCATTCAAACATATACACACACCCCCCCCCCCACACACACACACACACACACACCTACCCATTCTAAATAATAGGTTTCACTTTATATTAGCTGACCTTACTTACATTTAATTTAATCATTTGATACAATGTATTCATTTTGTACATACATTGTACTTATATTTTAATAAATACCTATTAATGCATACCTATTTGTAAATACCTATATTTTATTAATACCGATATGTAATTCATTTCTGTAATTACCTTTATAATTAAATTGTTGACCCATCCCTTACACCTACGATGTACTTATTTTTGCTGCAAGTACATAATATAATGTCAAAATACCTTTTGGACTTTATGTGAAATCATGATGCTTTCATGCCAAAATGACAGAAATATGCATATTGCATTTGCAGCTATGCATCAGTGTGAAATAGATATTTTAAATTTCATACAGTTAAAACACACTTTACCGCCCTTAAACATGTGCTGAAGTCACATTTTCCCCAGCCAGTAGAAACAGCGGACGTGTCACTATGACATTTTGTTTGTGCGTGTAATTCGGCTCATGTTAAGTTTGTGATTCTCCCCTCCTCCTCCTGCCCCTCATTTCTCCTTCCCTCTGCTGATTAAACCTGCGACGCTCCCCGTCTCGCATTTCCATTCAATCTCAGGGCACCAAAAGCCAGATGCACAAGGTGCTTCCACTTTCACAGCTTCGCAAAGCGATAGAGAGACAGAAAGAGAGAGAGAGAGAGAGAGAGAGAGAGAGAGAGAGAGAGAGAGAGAGAGAGAGAGAGAGAGAGTCCTGGAGCCCAAGGAAGAACAAGTTGAAAGTGCGAAGGAGGAGGAAAAAAAATATGACCAGGGGATGTGATAAAAAATTATCAGCGAGTGTGTTTTCCTGTTTGGTTTTAATCTACATTTAATTAAATTCTTATCTGCTGTGTGCTTATGGCTGCATTTGAATGGCACGACTGCATTCATTATGAATGGTAAAATTGAACTTGGCGCATTGTGTGTGGCCCAATAAAGCAACAAGGCTCACTGCGGTGCATGCAGGAAGAAATCAAGTCAATTAAGACGCTCTTTAAATTACCACTGTATCAAAACAAGGAGAGCAGCACACGCCGTAATAGAATCCTGACAGGCAGAATGCAAACAGGCACTGTGTTTAATATACATCAGCGCGTCCCGTTCCGAGGGTCCAGATTTACTGGCCTGAGAGGGAACCAATTAGGATCATTACATCAGGAGGTCAAAGGAAATGAATTTGTATAAAACGCCAGATTGTTAAAATATTTCTTCAGCTTCAGTTTATTATTCAGACTATCTGTAGACTGATTCCTTTAGAAAAGTGACACTATCAAAACATTGCTGACTGTTTGAGCATCGCAATCAGGAACGCTGGCTCAACCAATAGGGTGAGTTTAGGGCGGGACTATGAGATTATTTGAGCAATGACCGTCAGGAAGAATTGTAAAAAAAATAACCCAATCATTTTTCTTTTGCAATACAGTTAAATGCTACTACTTCTTTTTTTAACTGCTTAAATTTATGAAAATTGAAAGGTGTTTATGTCACACAAGATTTATTTTTCAAATAAATGCTTTCTGTTAATCAAAGAATCCTGAAATGTATCACAGTTTTCATAAATAATTGATTATTGTTTTATCTTTTTAGCATTGATAATTACATATAAAAAAATACATCAACATAGCATATCAGACTAATTTCTGGATGATCTTTTTGACACTGGAGTAATGATGTTAAAAATCACAGGAATATATTACATTTTACAATATTTAGATATAAAGTAGTTTTTTTAAATGTTTTAAATTGCAACATTTCACATTAAGACTGTGTTTATTGTATTTTTGATCTAATAAAAGCATTCATGGTGAGTAAAAAACATTTAAACTTTAACGACTCCAGTTGTTTTACCAGTTAAGTCTCACAAAATCCCAAAATGTGATCTCTATTGCCTCTATTTGTTTCTCTTAATAAGCAACTATCAAAAATACTTCTAAAGCCTTGTTTCCCATTTTTGTATCTAAAGAAAAACAGCTCAAAAAATGTCTCAAAAACTACATTTAGCTTTGCCAAAACACTCAAGTCTGCAATCAGAAATCTCAATACGAACATTTCTCATCATATTCTTCCTAGTTCAAATAAAAGAGCTGATATGCACATTCGCCTAATAGCATTACGCTCTTCCTGTACGTCAACAATGACCTCATTTGTCTATTTCTGTTCGTCTCAAGACAGATTCGAGAGTCAGACCGACAGTTAACTGAAACAAAACTGAGAACTCTGTGAGTTAATGAAAGAGCTGGGGAAAATGTTACAAGAAAAACATAATGAGCCAATAACCGCATACACGCTTAAAGACTTGCACTATGTCAAAAAGCAAGCAGACGTGCATGCGCTGCATCAAAAAAGGTGCAGTGATATACAGTAATGCCTTTGACGAAGAGCAGGATTTGTAGGATTCCATACGACAGAGAACGATTCATCAGAGAGAGTCACAACGCAGACACTACAGTCAGACCTGCCAAAATCCTTAAATTCAGATCAGGCCTTTGCATGTGTGTGTGTGTGTGTGCACGCGAGAGAGAGATGAATGGCCACGGTGCGTCGCAGAGGGATCGCAGCAGATAATCGCGTCTCTCTCGAGCGGCGGAGGAGCGCTCAGATCTGCTCTTTTAAAATAATGTCGAGGGAGTAAAGTGTCTCCAAAAGCCCCTGCGTGCAGGTTATCTTGGGCATTCTGTGTTTGCCGTTTAAATCTTAACGGGACACGAGCAGGTGCGGAGAGCAAATACATCTGGAGTGGATAGGAACTGGAGTGGAAATGTTGTTGCAGAGGAGGGAAAGATTAGCTGTCGCATGGGCCTACTGAGATGAAAGTCTCTTCCGATGGCTATTATTCCCTCCACATAAAGAAGGAGAGAAAACGGCGGTGGAAAAAAACTAGCACACCTTCTACAACTCTATTTTATGATGTCCATTACCTCACTTCCACCATCACACTTCTGTCTGTGCAAAATTCTCTTGCCAAAATTCAACATGTTTTACTGCATGTTTACATGACAGTGGTTAGTTTCATTCATTTTTGTGAATCAGTTTGTCCTGATATTTTTTAAACAGCACTTAAAATTCCATAATTTCCAACATCACTCTATGTACTGTATATTAAGTATTTTTAATATATAAATTATATCAAATTACTGTAATGTTACATCACTGTATATTTAGCTATAAAATAATAACAATAATAATTATATTTATTTAATAATTTTTTTGTAATTGTCTTAATTTATTATTTTGTAAGGATTTATTTGCATTTTCAAATTTTACACTTTTCTATTTGTAAACAATTCTATATTTTACATAAATTAGCCTGTGATGCCACTATGTAATTCTATAATATTTTTAGAATTGCATATTGATATTACTATAAAATATAATTTATATTTACAATATTTTAATACTTTAATTATTATTTCAACTATATATTATGTTACAATTATTATTATTTTTTTTTTTACATTATTTTTTACTTTTTTTAACAACTATTTCTGCTAAACTGAAGCTTTTTGGGGGGCAATTTACTGTAAATACATACACTGTACATTCATGCAACAATACAGTGGCTGCAATATAGTTAAATTATGAGTAGATTACACCCTGGCAAGCTACAGTATTAAAGTAGCTTCTGTAATACTAACACATCTAGTTGAGACTTGCAGATGCACTGCCATCCTCAAACAACAATTCAAGAGAACTTTATTTATGCTGCCATTTAAATATGACGAGGGTCAAATACATAAATCTCTCTGGCTCTTTAATGACAGTGGATTGCAGATTGCTCTTTTGTTTATCTTTTAAATGAACACACACACACACACACACACACACACACACACACACACACAACATGCCAGTCTGTGGCGGCTGCGTTTGATATGCTGTCTGAATGATTCATTTAGCTTGTGGTTTCAATTGTCTCTGTAATTGACCGCCGCCACCGGCACGTGACATCGTCACCCGTTCGTTATCTGCGCGGTGGCCCCGTTTGGGCGGCGCTGAACAGCGGGTCTGTGAACTTCTCACGGCTGATGGCAGCGACTGAAAATTAACCCAACTTCTCATTATCATCATAAAGCATTTCTTCAGCGACAGCGTGACACCTGCAACCTTCATTTGCACACGCTAAAACAATGCAAAATGGCCAGTGATTTTATTTTGCAGCTAATGTATGCACTTCTTACAGAATATTAATTTTTGAGCATCATACTTATGAATATGACACATTCATTTTAAACTTTTGGGTAGTTAACATATATGCAAAAAATTCTGATAATGTAATTACTTTAACTAGCATTTAAATGGAGTTGATTAAACATTTAAAAATTTATGATTTTGAGTTGTATATAATTTTATTCTAAAAATGATTTCCTAACGCTTTCCTAACAAAGATATTTTGGACAAAATGCAGTTGACTTGCCATCAATTAATTATTTACGAAGTGTAAAAAACTTTGCATTTTATATTCTGACCTGCTTTTTTCCTGCAGAGCTGGAAACTCCTGCCAAACCCGGCACTCGGAATGCATTCGGTTTTTCTAATTTTAATTTAAATATGGATATTTGTGGACAATCAGTGGTGCGGGTAACACACTGCCGTCATTCGCCGAGTCTTTCTCTGGCTGGCTGAGCTAAGCAGGTTTAGAAGGACACTCTCCAATGAGACGAGCCGGAGACTTTGGCAGGAGCGTCACAGCAGTCCAGTTATCCTCCGAGAAAGTCTCCGGGCCAGCTGTGATGCGTGCGGCCCGGGTTTATTGATCGCTTCCACCAGCTACATCGCATCAGCGCATCGAGTCCGAATCCGGGACCATCGTTTGAGTCCGGACGCCCCCCACACCTCATTAACGGCCCTTTGACAGGCCACGGCACTAATGCGGCCTTAATCTGCTCCAAATCACTCTAAATGTCAAGCTTGGGCAGGGGACTTCAGGCTCAATGCACCAAGCTTTAGCTTAGCGGACGACACGCTCGCCCCGAAGCCGCCGCCACCACCCTCCCAGCCCCTGATCTCAACTCAGTTCTGCTTTCAACTTTTGTTTCAGTGCAGCATTAACATGCACTTTTAAACCCACACCCTCGCTCGCTCTCATCCTTAATGAGAAACAACATCTCTAGCTGAAGAAGAGAGAGAAAGAGAGAGAGAAAGAGAGAGAGAGAGACTGACTGGGGCTGTTTATTAATAATCGAGTTGTGGAATGTTATCAGCCCGCACACAATCCGACCAATAGTTTGCCCTGATGGTAGCTGGGTTCCTCATTAGCTGAACATATTTAATCCAGAAGTTTCTTATCAAATGTCACACCTGCATCTCCAAATGGCATTTCCACATTCAGTGGCATGTATTTGGGAGATGACGCTCCAAGGTGCTTTACGGAGATTAAGCGGCAGAGAGAGTGCGAGCTTATTTTATCATTTAGCGGGTCTGGAATGAATCCAAGGAGTTTTTGTCTTGTTGTTGTAATTAGAAAGCCTTTTAAGTGATAACGGCTGCATAGGAATATGAATATGGAGCGATCGGGCCTGTTCTTTTCTCTTTTTCCATCCTCCCCCTTCCTCATATTTTCTTTTTTTTCTCCTTTTCAATTGTTGAATGCAGCGTTTTTTGTTGTATGCTGTAGCAAGGATTAACTCTGGCTTCTGAAGTTTAATGAAAGACTTGAAAGTAGGCAAATGCCCCATTGGGGAACTCACTCACTTTTGGCACTTTTCCACTCCTGACAACATTTTCCTCCATAAAAATCAAAGGACAGCCGTGACCGGAACGCTCTGTCTGTGGCCTGACGCTAACACAATAAATCGCTCTCTTCTGTGCTGATGTACCAGGACACTTCAAGAGGACCTTTGTTTTACCTATGGCTTATCCTACACACCACAACCAGCGATGAGGGTAATACATTACATAATCAGATAACTTGTTTGGAAGCATTGCATAACTTCCTAGCTTTACTTCAGAGCTGCCTTTTAAAATATACTGTGTAAAATTTTGGGCTTAGTAGGTTTTTCTTTTATGTTTTTTAAAGACATTTATTAAGATCAACTATTAAGATTTATTTGATCCAAAATACAAATATTATAATATAATATTAAACAATATTATAACGGGCAAAATAATAATATATAGGCAGGCAGGCAGAACATAAACCACATGTATGGACCTCGACGACCGCCAAACTGAATATCAACACACAGGACTTAAATATACAACGTAATCACTAAATTAACTAGACCCAGGTGAAGACAATGATACAATTAACACGAAGGGAAGGTAGAGCACAGAGAGCACATGACACAAGACAAAAACGACAACAAAAGAGTCCAAAGACGTGACACTTATACTGAAATGGAAACCAGTTATTTTAAATAAATATGGATAACAATCATTACAAATTACTTTGGAGTAAATTCGAGCTGTTATTTTGTATAATTTAGAAACTATTACTTTTTATTAATATTCTTAAGTTTTCGGTTTTATTTTAATATATATTTATATATATTATATATATTTTTTATTTTTAGTAGCTATATATATATATATATATATATATATATATATATATATATATATATATGTGTGTGTGTGTGTGTGTGTGTGTGTGTGTGTGTGTGCGTATTTATTTATATATCATTTCATTTGCATTTAGTTATGTTATTTTAGAACATCAAGTTAAACTAAATTATAATGAGAAATGCTTCAGTAACTGAAGTAATGTTTCAGTAATTGTTTTAGTTATCTACACCAGATAAAAGCTCATGTGAAGGGACGGTTTTCAAATATGAAGAATATATATAATGATTTACACTGAAAGTATTTAAAGTTTATTATACTTATAAAGAACTGTAAATAAAAAAGGAACCGTAATGCTCACAATTATGGCTGTAGGAATGCCCCTTTGTACGGATATTTTAATCAAGAAATGCATATTTATTTGCACATTATTTCTATTTTATTTGGAGTAATGCAACATGCTTCTTTTTAAAATCACAATGCTATCATGTCACTGTGACAAAAGTCTGTGACAAAACCACTGCATAAAGGGAAAGAAAACGACGACTGCACTTAAAGTGCACACAGAGGCAAGAGATGCTTCACTCTGAACTCTCTACACTGATACTAATTTCTCAAGGTCTCACCGGCATTATCTAACGAGAAAGAGAGAGAGAGATACAGAAGGGAAGTCGGCGCTCAGTCCCTGGTGTGCATCCAGTAAAGCTGCTCACCATCAGCCCAGAGATAAGTGCAAAACTGAGAGGTATTGATCCAGTAATAGCAGCTGATGCTTTGACGCCCGACACCTTAACCCCGTAGACATAATGTCACAGCCTCTTATCCCAGCCTCTTAACACCGCCCGACTATCTCCCCTCGCCTGTCAGACCCCCGTAATACGCTTCTCAAAGCTCGCCCTAAATCACCCAAATCATCGCACCTTCACACATTATTTATTTTCCATCTATAACGGAGCGCGAGAGGGAGGGCAGAAAGAGAGAGAGCGAGCAGCACAAAGTGATTTACAGTTCAAGTAAAAAAGGTTACGCCTGTTTTTTCTTTATTTATCCCCAAAGACCTACAACATCTGTCAAGGCGACTGTATTCTCTCAGCTCCTATCATTGTGTGGAGCTCCATGCCGCAATTACAGAGGAACCAAAGGCTGATTGTGTGAGACTACGCCGCATGACAAATACAGCGGCGAAGGTGGGGGGGGGGGCGCCGGCGCATCCTCGATGGCGCAGCGGCTTAGACGCTCTCATTAACGCAGAGCTCGCCACTGTAACGACGCTTTAATACAGTTGGATAGGTGTGAATAATACCTAATGCCACCTAATTACTCCAGCGCTAATACGCGGTGCGCTCCGCAACAGTGACGCCTCTAAAGTAACGGCAGTATCTGGAGAGAAATCGTGCAGCTTTGAGTCACCCAAGGGTGAGCATGATAATTAACTGAGTAAAGAGATTTTTGCTTTTATTTTTGGGAGGAAGAAAGCGAGAAACAATTGCTGGAGATAAACAATCCGAATACCTTCTCGTTGTTGCCGAGGTTTTGCTGAATATTGAATGTGAAGCATGCACTAAATGCGTGAAAGCTGTCACTGGGGCGGTACCTTTTCAGAAGGTACACTTTTGTACCTATTAGGTTAAAATATGTACTAATATATCCCTTTAAAGTACCAAAATGGACCTTTTAGGTTTAAACAGTGCTGCCCCAGTCTTTTGTACCTTTGTTTCTGAGAATCAGAACGTGTTGAGTTATGGTTTGGCGTCAAACGTTGCTGGTTTTAGAGTTTTACATCATTGGCGTGAAACACAACGTGTCACTTTTAAAAATGAAAGAGTGCTGAAGGCATGATGTTTTATCGTAGGCCTATCCTAAAGTTAGCATCACCCTGAATCATTCAATGAAAACCTGACAGGATTTTTTACCTAAATACAACAGGCTATATATGATCTACACCACATGACAGAGCTGGTGTAAGATGAGTATTTGGGGTTAAAAAGTATGTATGTGACCCTAGAGTCAGTGTCACATATATACTTTTTAAGTGTCAATTGAAATGGAATGGCTGATTGATTCACTAGATAAGACCCTTATTCCTTGGCTGGGCTAGCATAGAGGCAAATTGAAACAGCAATTTGGACCTTCAAGGCAGCCATTGAAGTCCACTATATGGAGAAAAATCTTTTTTTGACTGAGGAAAGAAAGACATGAACATATTAGACGCCATGAGGGTAAGTAATTAATTTTTAATCTACAAATTAGAAAGCTATACGATTTTGCAAAGTCTGAAAAAGTGGACTGGTGAGAAGATGTTTGGCGAGATGATGCATAATGTCCTTAAAAACCTCTAGTCCCATTTGCCGCCTTCTTCAAAATCTTTTTTCCAAGACACTGAAAAGTAAAAAAAAAAAAAAGTATTCCTGATGTATGTCAGAAAATAAAACAAATATCTTGAGTTTGTGTTAACCACAGGCCTTTGTTCAGGCTTTTAACCAAAGATGTTCAAAAGTTCAAAAATGAAGTTCAAAAATTATTTCCTGCAGCACTCTATAAAGTTCTGATTGTAAGATTTTAAATTACAGTCTCTTCCTCGCATAAAACTTTAAGACTGTTTCAGAAAATACATTCTGTGCAGCATTTTCTTGAAAATGCAAGGGAAGATGTAATGATGTCAAACATGATTCTTAAATGTATCATATTTAAATTAAATGAGATTTCAGTAAACAGTTAAATCATGCTAAATCTTATATATTTTTGGGGGATTTAAAAATCAAAGCGAGAAACAGTTATCAAGACAAACCACATATCTTCACATTTGTTTATCACATGAAAGCTAAAAGGCATTATTAATTCAAATAAGGCTTGTCAAGTTGTGTTGCGCCAGGCTTGACGTCATGATATTTCTCACCATTAATATCAAATTTTAAGCCAATGGACCATATTTGAACTGGATGGGAATAGAGCAGAAGAGAAGATTTTTCCTTACATTAAGCACACTTGCTTGATAAGGCTTCATTTTTCTTTCTCTCTCACCAGAAAGAAAAGAAACAATTGCTTGAGATGAACAATCCAAATATCTTTGCGTTGTTGTTGATGTTCAGTTGAATACTAAACACCACCGTTTACCTTTCAGCTTTGCATTTTGTGTTGTTTTTGTTGAGTAACTGTCAAAGGGTAGATAGTGCCTTTGCTAAAGGATATTGCCAAACATTGACATTATATGCAAATGTTGTTTATGATCTGGCAGGCAGTACAGATCCTGTCTTGGTCGAGACTGTTCAGCCCACGGCAACTTCCCAAAGCCACGCCGCTGAATCAGGCCTCTAATGAGATCTCAAGGGCTGCAGTTAGAGCGCCACTTTGTACCGCAGCAGCAGAGATGTACAGCAACAACTCTGAGCCCTCCATATGTTGCCCAGGAGGCTGAGAGACTAACCCGGTGTTTCAGACGGTACAAGCGATCCCCGCTCTCTACTTCCCTTTTACCGTGAGCTCAGACACACAGTGAAGAAGGTGATGGAACATCAAGAGCTCTGCCAGTCGAGTGCAAACTTTATTTACGTCCCTTCGGGTGTTTGCTGCAATAGCTCGTCTGGTTGTGAGTGTTGAAAGGCCAATGCAAACTTACAATCCATTCGCAGTTACCAAGAGCGCTGCTAGGTGAGGAAAGCCCAGAAAAAACGCAAGAATCAACCCACATGCAGACACATTTTTGGCCACAAAAATATCCATCTTTGAATCTCTGGGAAAAGAATTTACTTAACATTAAAATATTTGACTCAATATGTCTCACACACGCGTATAAGCATACACAGTATATAAAAATATCTAATATGCTATTTTGCTAATGATACAGATATCTTTTAAAAGTTTTCTGGTTTCTGTGTTTATATATGCATACAAGCAGCATATGCAAAAAGCTAAATATAATAACAAATATAAATAATAATGGAATATAAAAACAATATACAGTTTCAAGTAAAAATAAAATGCAAATATACATACGAAAACAGAAATGCAATCATTGATAATAAAACAGAACAAAATAAATGGCCTATGCACACATACATGTTTTTTAATTTATCAGATTTAAAGATAGTTTGTCAATGTAGTTTACATAAGCAAAACTATATTACTGTATATAACTATTTTTATTATATAAAAATCATATGTAATAGTTTTTACATGCAATAAAAATAATCAAAAATCTAGTCTAAAGTAACTTTATATATGAATATTATTTATATAAATTATATTATATTATGTATATTAAGTATGCATATTAAAAAGCTAAAGCGGAGAAAACGGTAAATAAAACATTTGAAAAAGTAATTTTTTTTTCTATAATAAAGTTAAGACAAAATTGACAAATTCTTACTGCTGATGTCTCTCTAATATTGATAACGTGCCGGCTAAACAGATTCTGAGAAAACATCATGTGATGTGGAATAAAGAATTAAAAGCTCTGCAGCTCTGAAAGCTCACAACAATGTTTCTGGAGCTTTCCCTTTATGGGTTTTAACCTTTAAATATCTCCTCCAAATAAAACATCTTCTGTTCCTTTAATAAAAACTGTTATGGGCCCCTACACAAAGCTGCCATCTCTGTGGTTTCCTCGACTCAATCTTTGCACCATCTGCCTTTGACCCTCAAAAGCAGAGAAGAAGAATAAGTCAGCACGGCTCATTAACAAGCCCTTTTTTCAACATACTGTCTCATCCTGCCAGTGAAGATCTCCATCTCACAGTGGAGGAATGAATGGGAGAGATTAGGATCAGGCATATGCCATTAGCCTCAAATGAAGTGCTTCACGCTGAGGAGATAAGAGGCAGATGTGGCGAGATAGTGCGGCGGAGCGGGGAAATGGCAAAGAAAGTGTGCAAATTGGGCTTACACATCATGAAACACTATTATTACCAAATTAGCCCCAGGTTTTCCCGCCCATCGTGACAAAAAGGAAGGAAAAAACAACAAAGCGTAACAGTTAAAGAACGATTACTTAGAGCAATTCAACACTGACCTACAAGATGTCTGAATAAATCCATTCTCTTCAATATAAAATAAACCAGAGTGAATTAAAACTTGTTTAATAAATATCTTCTTCACGTTCATGAGTGAATCTGAATTCGTTCAAGAATCAGACTGATCCAGTTCTCAGCGATGAACTCATTATTGACTGCTCACTAATTTTCAATGAATCAAGAAAAATGAACTGTTGCATAAAGCTTTTATAGACTTTAAACGTCACACAGACCATTTTATGATGTATCCGGTGAATTTGAATCCTTTTTTTGAAGCCTGAAAGCTCCGATCACTGCACTGACACGAGTAAAAAAACAACATTTCATTTGAAATGAATGTTTGAATTATTAAAATTTCTTAAGTAAACTGTCCTTGCGCATTAAATGCAGACAGAATGATGAACGCTCTGGAATAAGAGAGATACTGTACATTGTAAAATTAAAATTGCAAAGACACTCAAGACGCCGTTTGAGGATCCTCAGACGTCCACACTTCCCAAACTCCCTGGAGAATCTCTAGTCTGGCCATCACAATTCATGAAGTCCGTCCTTCTGCACAGAATATGTGCGGTCTGCTTTGGCCTTGAGCAGATGAACTGAATGTACCGCTACTAGAGTTCTTTTGTGTCCACCATGAAAATGAGCGTTTGGGCCATTCATATGTATATTGAACTATTCGTCCTGTGATTGCACTAGTTTAGCTCTTGTAAAATGGGGCGCAAAATGTGTAAAGAACAGCCATGAGGGAATAAGTCTGGCATGGAGAGAGAAAGAGAGCGAGAAGAGGGGGAAGAAAGCTGGCAGGCAGGTTGAGGCCAAGCCAGTGCCGCTCGCGCCACGCGGTGAGGCTGAGACGGTGAGTGCCAGCAAACGTGGCGTGAAGAGGAAAGATCAAACAACACGGCTTGCAGATCTCCACCAATCTGCTCCGTATTATTCCATCAGCCAAAGAGCAGCCGAACCTGCAGCCAGCGGCCACACGGAGGAACCGGACATCACCATGCTCATTTTAATTTCCATACTATTGTAAAGCGTTAATCAATCAATACATTGCCATTTTGAAGCTTAAAATTGATAGGCAAGAAAAACAATGACACCAGTAATATTAAAGTCAACATGAATTGCATTTTCTACTTTAATATGACATAATTTTGCATGCTTTTCATTTGAGCTGGCACGCTCCAAAGAAATGCATACACCAAAGCCAATGTTAAAATATGAAATCATTGGGAACTGCAGCCTGGGAAGACGTTTGAATCCACCTGAGCTGATATTTGTGCTCTACGACGACCCCTGTAGGTTCTGTCGCGATATACTCCATGCGAATCCGGTCCAGAAGGAACACTCCAGATCTGCGTGCGCTGAAAGCAGCAGACGGTAAACAGGCTCGGCCATCTCCTCCACCAGGACAGATGGTGAAATGATACAATATGCTTTCCAAAAAACCACAGCGCATTCTGAGCGCGGCAGTCATGGTGCTGATAGTACTGAGCGCTTTGGTGTGTCCGTAGCTGATGAGCAAGATCAGAGCCAAACCCCATTGCTGGTGATTGATTTCAGAGCTGTGTGTTTGTGTGTGTGTGTGAGAGAGAGCTATATTTTGGCTTAGCACCTCAAACTACTGCTGATCTAGAAACTGACTACATCAGTGAACAAAGGAGAGAGAAGGACAAAGAAACAGACTTCATTCTGACCCACAGGAGAGGAATCACAAATGAGGAAATTTCTCAAATGGTGCTTTTTGCTGAAGTGCTGATTTTTTTGAGAAATATCTTTCATACTAAAAAGGAAACATACCTGAGATCTCATTTTGTGTCACTATGTGTTATCATAGAAAAAAAAAAAAAAAGAAAAAAAAAAGGTTTTCCTATGCAATAGTAACTTGAAACTTAAAGTCTCCTATTTCTTAGATGTAAACAGACTATTTTCAGAGATTGAGATGAAAAATTCTCATTTGCAAGATGAATTAACATTTTTCATCATTTTTTCCTATAAATTATCATGCTCTTACCACAACTTACCGCATCAAATTGAGACTTTTGCTTACATTTCCTGCTTCCTAGAACATTTTTATGAGAAAAAAGACTTCAGGAATCTAACTCATGTCTTCTCTAGAGTTTTAGATGAGATCCCAACGATATCTCAAATATTTCACATCAATTTAGCATGTATTTTATCGTTTTACATAGCTTACTGCATCAGCTTGATGCCTCAGTTAATTTTTTACTTTCTCCCAAGGAATTTTATGAGAAACCCATAAGTTAATGCGCAAAGTATAGAACCATTATTTCATGATGCAATTTTGACACAAAACATGCATTAATACTGAAACATCTTTTATTTCACATCTAACAAAGAAACATGAGATGCAGAAAACCGCTGGGTCAGAAAACGCAGCCAAAGAAAATTTGAGGCATTTTGAAAGGGTTAATGGGATGGTCACATGCTGTAAAATAATATCTCACTAGAACGCCCAGGACCAATGAGGAGCCGGGCAGCGGTCCCCGGGTCCCCCAGCGAGGGGCTCCGTCTCCATCTTTTGTGGCCCTGTTCAAGCAATTAAGCCCTGCTCGGTGTTTTCTAAGGGGGATGTCAAGTGAGAAAAGTCATTTTGTGGCACTGCACTCCTCAGTTACGGTCATGCTCAGTACCAGTGCAAATTAAAACTCTCCCGCCAGCCCTATGTAAATATGGCCGCGGACCGCGCTGCGCTTTAATGAGCCATAATATGAAAGAGCAGTATAAAACCGACAGAAAATAACCAGACGCTTGACAGGTGACAGGTGCTGCAAACTTTTTTCAAGGAAGAGGGGGAGGGAGAGAGCTGGGAAGAATGTGATATTCCGGAATATTCTAGCAAAGTTCAGGTCCTCTGGGATAGAGATGGAGACTGCTGGAGGCGCTTCTGAAGGCGGAAAGAAAGGAAGACGAAAGAATGAGACAGTTTTTCCTACTGTTTGAAACATTTTAGATACTGTAGTCTCCATGTTAAAGGAATAGTTCATCTCAGAATGAAATACTGTCATGATTTACTCGCCCTTTTATTATTTACTGACCCATTCCGAAACAGTTTGAGGTTATTTTTTTCAGTGGACACATTTTTTGCACAAAAACACCATAAAAATATATAACAGTCCATGTAACCCATGTGTTATAGCCTATAGTACATTTTCTGAAGCCATTCATAGTCAAGTTTGGAAAAAAAGAATCATTGAACAATTCGTTTGGAAGTTCCTGGCAAAAATAAATGCATATTATAAGAAAATGAAAGTGTTTTTTGACCTGCATGCATGTCAACTTGTTGTTTGGGACTCTCACAACCAAAATATAAACCTTTCATAACCCACAACAGAGGAACCTACAGCACATGAGTAGTATGAACTATCTTACTGTTCTGTAGCTTATCTGCCTGTAGTCACTATTAACTCATTGCCATTCTTCAAAAATCGCTCTTTTGTGATCCACCTGAATAATAGCAGCATACAGATTTAGAAAAAAATGAGTAAATAATGACAGAGTGTTCATTTTTGGACAATCTTTTCCTTTTAAACATGTACATAATTTTTCTTCAATCCTCTGAAAAGCTATGCTAAAAACCTTACATGGATTACCTATCACTAAATCTGCTTTGCATGCACAACGGGGGCGGCCGAGTGGAAATGAAGCCTCTCAGCTCGAGATGGAGTCTACTGACGGAATCTGCATCCGTGCCCGCCGATTAATCCCAGACATCCCACCCGATCCTCCCGTCATTTACAATGTCACACAATCCATAATCAAGATTTAACAGGAGTCAGCGCTCGTATCATCGAGCAGAGAGAGAGAGAGAGAGAGAGAGAGAGAGAGAGATGAGATATTCACAGGAAACAGCAGGTCAGTCTGATATTCACGGACAGAGAATGCCACAATTTTGCCAAATTACTGCAGAGAGAGGACGCTGCATCTGCAGGTGGCTTTCAATAGGTGCATTAGTGGTGAACATCATTATTTCATCATAGCAGACTGAAGGGTTCTCCTGGAGCTAATTGTAAAAATTATAAACACTGTTTGTTGATGAGATTATAAAGTCATTCGTTAAAGGCAAACAGGCAAATGAGGGGTTTTGACTCATTTCTAAAACAAGCTAAAATGCACTGAAACTCTACAGTGAATCAATGAATTTTCAATCTCGAAAAACCCTGCTGGGATGATCAATAGCAAAATCTTAAGAGAAAATGAGCATACGATCTATACAATGTAGAATTTGTCGCCTGAACGAGTCAAATCATGTTAAACCTATTTTCAGAAGCAACTGGAGAGTTATAAAGGTATTCCAGAATGGTGGAATAGTACTATTGTCATCTAATCTGATGTTTTTACTGGAGAGAGAGAGAGTACAGTGAACAGCTGAGAGTGTTAAATCCTGCTTAAATTAAGATTCGACATATGGCTTTGCTCCCTAAACCTCTGGCCTATTGCTAAAAAGACAAGAAAAGGAAGAAAAATTAAGTAGATGTGAGAAGTCAATAATCAGGCACAGTGAAACATTTTATTACATTCTGTGCAATGCACATGACTAAATAGCAGTTCATGATCAGAAATTTTACGGTATATTGGAAAATCAATCGAATAAAGTATACATAAGTAAACAAAATGTCTTTAAGATCAAGCCAAATAATGAAAATTATTACTTTATAAAAGAAGAACATAAAAGAACATTAGTTTATAAAAAAAAACGTTTTTATAATTCTCAAATTTCTAATCTTATTATATGATTATACAATTAATTTTCGGCCTCGTGACTTTTACAGTAATATAGATTGAAAGTTGCATTGTTTATCTTTGCTTTCTGACCTGTGACCTGTCATTTGAGGACCTCTGCTGTAAAACAAACACGAAAGCATGCATGATACCCATCAACTATCAACTATGCAAAAGTATTCAGCCTTTTATAATGTTACGGTGTTCAATCTCTGTATCTGTCCTCAGCACAGAGAGCAGAGGCTGATCACAGAAATGCTGTTTTACAAGGGACACATCTTGTCTCAACAACTTTGCCTGACCTTGTGTGAGTCTGAATAACACTGTAAAATTGATTCAGCTCGCCGCAATAAAAGAGCCTTCGTATTATCTGCATTCTACCTCTAATTAATATAAGCAGCGGCGAGCAGGCCATTATTTACGACTGAAGCTGTATAGGGCGGCCAACGCAATAATAATCTGCTCTATATTTTTATTGATGTGTTGATGAATGGCTTTATTTCACACAAAACAGCCATGGAATGTCGAAGAGCGCAGATCACACAAGCACTGATTACAGCGAGTGAGCGTCCCCTGCCTTTCCTGAGCCCTCTGTGTGTGTGTGTGTGTGTGTGTGTGTGTGTGTGTGTGTGTGTTTATATCACCGTTAGCCGGGCGGTCTCTCATTACTCAGCTATGGTCAGTTGATGAAGCACTGCGGTCAAACACCCATGCTCGCTTATGCTTCAAATGTTCCGGAATTGCTTTTTAGATTCACATGTGTTATAATACACTATGGAAAATTCAATTGTTTAGAGTTAGTTTTTTCATAGTCCAGGAGATCCTATTTATGCAGCATCACAAACGTTTTTTTATTTATTTTTTATTCTCACTCTATTGAAGGAGCAACAACTTTGATATCAATAATTATTCAGTTAAGTATTTAAGATACTCAAATGAAAATTTTAATTACATTGTCATTTAAACAACATTGTGGACCTTACTATTTACTCTAGAGGAGATGTGTGTCAGATTATTAAAACCCTGTTCTCAGGAAAAACATCTAGGTTTTTCTAGGTCTCCATTTCATCACTGCCTGGAAAAACTCCTTAGATATTAATAATATCTCATGTGGGTTTTTTGTCCTACAAGATATCTATAGACATTTTTGTGTTGCTTGAAAGTCTTTGTTGACCTTATTAGAACATCTACAGGAGATTACTTAGCTATTTTTGGAGAAACATTTGAGAAGCTGAATAATCACAAGTCTTAATTTTCAAGATACTCGAATTCCAGATCATCATTTAAAAAACATTGTTGACTTTATTAAAAACAGTACAGATATATGTGAGATTACTGGTGTATTTTCTTCTCAAACTAAACAATTGAAGCAGAACACTTAAGCAAAAGGCTAAATTTTATCTCACTGCAGTGTTTTTAAGCAACAACTGAGATAATAATAATAAAAAAAAACATCTTGTAGATTTTTTCCCCCAATAAGAGACTCAAATGCCAATTCATCATTTGAATGACACTGCTGACCTTATTAGAAATTATAAAAGAGACGTATGTGAGATTACTGGAGTGTCCTTCTCAGGAAAGAGAAACTTCTGATCACATCACTGTCAGGAAAAACAATTTATATATTAAAAAAAGATCTCTTGTGTGATTTTTCTTTTCTACAAGATACTTAAATCCCAATTTAATATTTGAATGCCATTTTGTGTTGATTGTGAGACTTTGTTGACCTTATTAGAAACTCTGAAGGAGACCTTTTTTCTCAGGAGCAACATCTGGATTTTGAGGAAATTTCCATCTGCTCTCTATTAAGTGTCATAACTTAATCTTATATGAGTTTTTTTCCAATCCAGAGAAAAACAGGCAGATGTTATATAATCAAACAGCAGCGTATCATTCATGAATGTTTCTTGTGTTGATTACAAGACATTGTGAATCTCATCTCAAACTCTGGAGGAAACGTGATATTAATGACGTCTATTTCTCAGGAAAAAAATCTGAGGGTATTAAGCCTCAGACATCTGAGGAAGTCTCAGCTCTTCCACCATTTAATCTCTTCTCTGTCTAGGAGAAACAAATGAGATATTAAAGAGATCTCCTTTGTGATTTTTATTTGCTATGGGTACATTAAAGTCTTGGCAGCAAGTTTGCCTCTCCGAGTGCTTTTATAAAACATCTGAAGCTCTAGATTTGAGTTATCTTTCATAATTAGGAGGAAGTGCAGCTAAACGGCATCCTGCATTAGATAATTGTGGTCCATCCTTCCTAATTTTGAGTAAGCGGGAACAAAAAAAAAAAAATCAGTATTTGTCTGGTTATTAATTCAGCTCACAAATCCTTGATTATTTTCCAATCCTTTCCTCTGATAGGAGCCATCTCTGTTTGCCTGCCTCTCTCTCTTTCGACTGGCCGGCCTGCCTTCTCAATCGCCTGTTTTGTTTCCGCCTTTAATGAACAGTTGGATTCTTTTATTTCTCTACAAGTGCTGGATTTGTCTTATCAACCTCGTTCCCTTTGAGGGTTGCCAATTGGTTTTATCCACGGATGTATCATTTCCTAGGCTTCCTCTTTTTTCCCAGCACAAAGAGAAAGAACCACTTCGTCAACAACCCTCTACGGAGAGACAGATTAAGAACCTCAACATCACCTAGCTTCCAGCGCCGCTCCCAACTGGTTTGTGTAAAACTCAATTAAACTGGTCCCTGCTGAATTCCACATTACAGTACATTAAACAGAAATTCTTCAAGCGTGATGACAAAGCCGCGGTACAGGAGCGCTTCCTGCCTCCGCCTTTGGGGTTTTGGCCTCTCCTCCGCACCGAAGGAGCTCAAAGACAAAGTAGGAAAACAAACTTTGTGCTTTATTTATCTGTGAAGTGGTAAAAGGCGGCCAATGGCCTTGATTGCGGTGTGTAAACAGCTTTAAACGGCTAATGTTCACTAATAGGAGTAGTGCGAGTCCTCTGACGATTAGAAGCAAATATTATCAAATGCTACGACACGTGGGAAATGCTTGTTGTAGCTTTAATCAGGAGGGAGAGAACAATAACACTAGCCTATGGATTCTAGTCAAAACGTTACGGAGCAAATAAACTAGTGTTTGATAGTCAGACTGCTTTGAAATGAATTTGCTGATAGATAGATAGATAGATAGAGAGAGAGAGAGAGAGAGAGAGAGAGAGAGAGAGAGAGCATCTTGCTGCAAATAATTATCATAGTATTATCAAGTATATTTTAGCTGAGAAAAATACCAAATGAGACCACCATTGTTTTTCCTAGACTGCAGTGAGATTGAATGAGCTATGAATGAGAAAGATCTGATTAATGAAATTTCTCTATAAATATGACACAATGAGGTCTTTAGTTTACATCAGTGCATCTAATTTTTGTCAGGTTGTGTGTGTGTGTGTCCTTTCCTCCCATCTGCCCTGGAATGCCGGAGCTGCTCTGAACCCTAACCCTCTGTACTACACCAGTAGGTGTTTTATGACACACACACACACACACACACACACACACACACACACACACACACTCGTGTGTCCATGCTGTGATCAGGGTGGTGTGTTCTCCCCAGGCTGGGCTCTGGCCAAACGCCACTCCTTCATGTATGCAGTGTTTCCTCTCTTGTGAGGCCCAGTATGGGTCAACGGCTTCAAATGTGCCCTCCCAAATACTGCCTAGGTGAAGATCAGATTGCAGCCCACAACACACACACACACACACACACACGAACCACAGCGAGCAAGTTTACTGTTTATGTTTATAGATGCAATGACTCTTTTAGTATTGCGCTGGCCAATATGGTACTCGTCTTGAACATTACACTGACTCCTGTTATGGATGATGCATAATAAAAAATAATAAATGCCCCAAAAGAAAAAAGTTTTCAGTTACCAGTTCCAGAAATAACCCTACTGGGAGATATATTTGTCACCTATTTAATTTGCATCCCATTTTTTTGTCCAGTAATACAAATTAAATGAATACTTACACATCAAAATTATAGATCCATTTATTGATTTGTTCAATCATTTGGTGTGTAAATTTTAAACTAACAACTGAATACATTTCCAGACCTCAATCAATCAATTAAATTTCGGATTGTCATTTCAATACGAGGGGACCATTTTTCCTCACCACTGATATGACTGGATACTAGGCCAGTGGTAAAAATGATTCAGGATGCGGACAAAGTGAAGGGGGAGGGGGTTGCGATGGGTTCAGGGGAAAGTTTGAAGGGGTCTGGAGAGGAAAAAGAGATGTGATGTAATTATCCGTCGCTGGCACCGAGGCACAACTCAACTCAGAAGGGATTCGGAGCAGAAAATCGCTAAAATCTGTTTACCAGTGAGCAGAATTCACTGCCTTCACGAGCATTTTGTGAGGATTCTGCCTATCTGAATAATTCATGCAGAAGAGCCATCGGCGAACCGGAGACTTCACAGGTAGAGCAATTCACAGGATAATCTGAGAGACTTCAGCTCAGAACCAGTCCAGCAGTAAAGCACCCAGAGCGCAGACGTCAAACACTCAATTCAATTATTTCCTAGAAAACACTTATTCATAGAATGCATTTACAGGACCTTTAGTCAAGATAGTTAAAGCTGTGAAAATCTCCTCTAGCTCACAGTGTTGAAGGTGCATAATCATTTTTTTTTTGCTAATTAAAAAAGTTTTACACAGAAATTGAGTAGTATTTGTGAAAAATATGTTTAAAAATGGTTTTAATCTACAGTACATGGAACAGGTCACTTCCCCATAAACCACTCAACCTTCTAACAACAACAACATTTATAGAATAAATAATAGCTTAAGGTACATTAAAGCATCAAAGAATTTTTACACAGCTAGGCAAACCCATTGATATAACAACAAACACAATATACACATGAAAGAAGAAGGATGAACAATGTGAATATTAAATTTAATTGTGCTTACAGTATTTCCCTTATTTCCTTCCTAGATTCCCCTTTAATCTATAAAACGCTAATCAATAAACTCTTTTATATGTGTGTATCTTTAGCCAAATCTCAAACATAATATTATTTTTTCGTACTTTACATCAAAATGCCAAAACTCACTTGTAACATTTAAAATAACTTGTTTGTTTTTTCTTTTGTAGAGTCTGGATTTTAGTTTTTTATTTTAAGTTTTTAAAGATAGATGCAGATTTTTTTTCCATCAAGCGACAGTAATTCAAGAACTGCTGTTCCTTTAAACTTTCTATTCATCAAAGAAAAAAGACGTACCATGATTTTCACGAAAGTGTTAAGCAGCACAACTGTTGATAATAATAACAAATGAGAAGGAAATCAGCATGATTTCTCAAGTGAAACTTGAATAAATGTGTCCTCGGTACACTTTTATGTATCATAAAAGTCATTTATTTCTGGCATGCCCAAAAGCATGGCACATTCACAATACAAGCCCTCAAACTGAAATACAGTTTTTCTAATTTGGTCCAGCAAGCATTGTTATTGTTATGCTTTTTTTTCCCTTCTGATACAACCTCTTACACTCTCAATCTGTTTGAAACACACAACACAACCTCAGCATTTAGTTACCCTGCAATAAATGTACTTGCGCACGGAACATCCTCTCGAAAAAGCCAACGCATCGTTGTTCGCTATTCAGACGATGATCAATGCTTCTCTCCGCCACCCACTGAAAAAAAACACAGAGGTTTGCTTGCCTAATTCTTGACATGAAATATTACCCGCAGCACTCCAGAAAGCCTCGCCGTTTGGATGCTGGGACAGATAGCATCCATCCTTTTGCTATAAGAAACAAACAAACAAACAAAAAGCTCTTCGACCTTTCACCCAACACGGGACGTACAACTGATAAGCAAGCGCCAATTTCTTTTCTCTTCTGCGCATTTTTTTGCCTTTGGCCCAAGTTTCACCTTGCTGAGCCCATGCCCTTTATTAAAGGTAGTAATGGCTGCCGAGTCGCCTCAGGCTTTCTCAGATTTGTCAGTCATGAAAGGGGGTGTAAGGAAGATAAATCTTATTTCGCCAGCTAAGGGCTTCTATCTCGGCGACAGAATGAGAAGCCAGGCCCAAAAACACTCGCCGTGTGCGTTAGGCGGCTCTGGCTTTAAGCCTTGTCCTCTCTGATCAAACCAGGATTTATGGAAGCATCATAACTTCCGACAACATCCAGGAGCTTATTAATTTTATATGTTTCTGTCCATTCCCTGATATTCCCAGCCTTGACAGTCACTCAAGATAAGCCAAAAGCCCCTGACAGGATAGAGTGTATATATATTTTTCTCTTTTCTCCTGCTGAATAGGTTGCAGCTGAAACCTTGAGAGGCATCTGCGTGAGTTGATTTGTCGACAGTCTTTTTTTTTGTCTTCTCCCTCTCGCTGCCATTCCTAACGGTCTTTAAATCAACCTGAAGCCCGGCTCGAGTGAAAAGCAGGCAACCTCGCGGCGACCGGAACCCAGAAATCACCCTCACTTATAAACACGAACACAGAGAGCGGTTAGAAACAAGCAACTGATCGCCGTGCTCAGTGGAAATGCACCACAAAAACAGATGTGAAAGTGCAAATTGTGCCATTTATACACATCAAGTGGAATTAAATGGAACTGCAAAAATGATGGCAGCAAAATTCATACCTACAGAAAAACTGCAGTGGACAATAAACATAAATAGAGAAATGTTATCTGTTGTTTTAGTAATCTAATCATTGTAATCAACATTTTTTTAATACAGTTTTGCTGTATTTTTAATTTTCTGTGTAAAATAAAAAATGTATTTATTTTAGAATATACTACATTTATACAATGATTCCAGTTTTGGAATCCACCTTCCAAAACTGTGTTTATATCTAATCCCAAATCACTACTTCACATCTATAATAAGTGTTATAATATTCTGACCTGTCGGGACAATCAGCTGCAAAGTAGCATGGTACCTGTGTGACTAATCGTATCCATTAAACACACAGAAGCGGCTCTGGCTAGAATGTTCCTCCTTGAGATTCATGCAGTTTTGTTTGTTAATCTCTAAAATGCCAAAAGTTACATAGTGTGCCTTTAACTTTTGTGACAGGTCATGCAAGTTCATTGTGAGGCTTTTGTTCAGATCCTGTTTCATTGCTATTCACATAATGACAGCATAAGTTCATTTGCCATAAAGTTTCATGTGCCTCTATAAACGGTAATGACCTCTGCCATGTAAGGATGATGACAACATTAGGCTCTCTTTATGACAATACCCACAGAGACTGGACAGATGGCGCTACCATCACCCCTCTCTCTCTCTCTCTCTCTCTCTCTCTCTCTCTCTCTCTCTCCCTCTCCTCTCTCTCTCTCTCTCTCTCTCTCTCTCTCTCTCTCTCTCTCTCTCTCTCTCTCTCTCTCTCTCTCTCTCTCTCTCCCTCTCTCTCTCTCTCTCTCTCTCTCTCTCTCTCTCTCTCTCTCTCTCTCTCTCTCTCTCTCCCTCTCTCTCTCCCTCTCTCTCTCTCTCTCTCTCTCTCTCTGTCTCTTTCTCTCTCTCTCTCTCTCTCTCTCTCTCTCTCTCTCTCTCTCTCTCTCTCTCTCTCTCTCTCTCTCCCTCTCTCTCTTTCTCTCTCTCTCCCTCTCTCTCTGTCTCTGCAGTGCTCTGCTACAGAGCAGGAAGAGGTTGTTAAGCAGAGTACCAGTAGTTATAAAGTGGTCAGAAGGCATGTTTATGGTCTGAAGGATGAATGTGAGAAGGACAGGCAAACATACTGACATACTGCACAATTATTTTAACAAATGTATAGTGTTGGGTCATTATTTTGTAATAGAATAAAAATGTTAATCACTTCATGAGCAAAATAATGGGTCAGATTTTGACATTAATCATTTTTAAATCAGATTTTTTTTTTTTTTATTGAATCAAATTACTCAGCTCACTAGACCAGTTTGAAAGATTCATTCACAAATCATGTGATTTGTTTTCATAGCATAGAATTCATTTAACAGTGAAGGTAACAAAAACAGTTAAAGTAAATGCAGTTTGTTTGAATTAATCAGTTTTATCTAGTGAATCTAGTCAACCGATGCACAACTTTGTTTTGCTTAACATGCCTTATCAAATAAAAAAATTCCTATTGTCATTCCATTCATGTACAATGCATATGATAGATATATGTTAAATATTGCTACATATGGTAGTATTGGGGGATATTGGTATAGTTAATAAAATTGCTTGCTTTAATAAAACAAAATATAATACGTTTCTTTAAATTAATTTGTAGAATTTAAAATAGGACACCAATTAAACTTTTTAGAACAAATACACAAATATCAAAAACCTAACTCAAAATACTGAAAAACAGTATATTACCAATTATTTCAGTATTTTAACTACATCAACATTTATCCTAAACAACATAAAAATCACTGGCATTTTTGCGTATCTTTGATGATATGATGTGCAATTAAAAAACCCGAAGAACAAAAGTCTCTTCATTCTCAGAACCTAGGTACTGCGTGGGATGAGCTGAAAAGAAAAATGGATTTGTGATATCAGACATTTTATAAATCTTCATAGTACTGACAGTGAATGATGAGCATTGATGTCATTCCCATCTACTTATATTGATGTTTTTGGGGAGGTTAGGGGCCGTAGGGCTTTAGAATGATTTGAGGGTGAGTGAATGGTAGCAGAATTTCATTTTTGGGTGAATTATTCCTTTAACATCAGAGCAAGTGATGAAGTGAGTACAGTAAATTGTATACAGTAAATGTGTGTATATAACATGCATGTGGCATTAGTGACCTCTCGGAGGAGGTATAGATGCGGGCTGACAGTAATTTTATGCTGCATAAAGAGTGCAGCCCCGCGGCCGAGGAGACAACATGACTGGACCGCCATCTATCCTCACTTAGTGGGCGGCTGGTGACCTGTCTGATGCTTTCAGATCCATTTACTTTCTCTCACTTGCCGTCTTCTCCAATACCTGAACTCCAGATGCCTTTAACAGAGATGTGTTTGGCCATTTGTCCTCAAATCAAATCTCTCTTTCTACAGATATAACCATTTTTTTTTATCAAACAAGGTGTTTGACAATGAAATCTATTAGCTTTCATGAACCAATCAAGTCCCGCCCTACAATTTTTACTGGTTCAATATCTGATTTTACTTGGCATTTCATATTGAGTTTATTGCTATAATTGTTCCCTTACAGTCGGTCACTATGAGTCACGTTGGTGACCAATGAATTGGGATCTCGCCAGAGAAACCAATCTACTTTGGGTGTAACAAAACAAGCCAATGAACATTGGCATGTGGTATCTCACATCTGTCTACCACACCAGGTGTATCACGTTAATTCATCTTTTCACTTGGGAGCCGAGTGGTGGTGAATCACTACTGCTCATTCCTTTTTGAGTGGTATTACAGGTGATTTGAGGATCATGGTAAGGGCTTCCCCAAGGGGGGAGGGGGTTCTCTCTCCTTAAGATCTCCGCAACCGTTGGAGTTGCCTTTGGAGCATTGCGGACCCTCTGCAGGACAGAGTGCACCGCCAGTTTCCTTTGGTGCTGACCTCCCGCCGTGTCCCAATCCCTCCAGGATGGATGAATGGTTTTGTGCTGTGACGGACCTTGTGCGATGAATATGACAGGAAAAAACGTTTGTGGTCAAGGAGCACCACTATAGGCTGTGACTACCTGACATCCTCCCATGTCACAGGTCAGATCACCTCCTTCCTTTTCTTTCGCCAGCAGGTATCAATGGGTTGCCTACAAGCACCCCTCCTTTTCATCTGTGAAACCAGGTAAGGGCTGTAACTCTCCTCACTGTAACAGTCCTCACTTCGTGTTTTTACTTGCTGGAGTGCCACAAGTCTCAAGCCGGGTTCCTTTGTTTCTTCCCTCACAAGGAAGAATCAGGTTCCCACCCAGACCCTGCCCCCTGCTGTCACACGCAAGGCCGTTACAGACCCCGGCTGGGTCCCTGTGTTCCACCATGCTGCCCCACCGTGGATTTGTTGGTGGTTTCACTGGTTCCACTGTCACAGTCTCTGGAAGCCTTGCTAGTGCATAGCAGTCTGTCTCGGAGCCTCCTGTGGACCATCCGACTCGTCTACGTGATTCAGATCACCTGGCATCCCCCAAAGTTCTAGGGCATCCAGTACGCCTCAGTGAGGTCTGTTGATGCCCTTGTCTTGTGTGCAGAGATTGTGATCCTGCTGGCGAAGGACGCAATAGAGCCAGTCTCTCCAGACGATATGAAGTTAAGGATTGTGCCAATGAAAGGTGGCAGGGTTAAGACCAATCTTGTATCTGTGAATTTTGAACCTTTCACTTCACAAGCATTTTTGGATGCATCCGTCCCTGAGATTGGTTTGCAGCAGTCGACCTGAAGGATGCATACTTTTATGTCTTGATCCTCCCATGACACAGACCATTCCTGTGGTTCACATTTGAAGGTCGGGCATATCAGTAAAAAGTCCCTGTCCCTATCCCTATCACCTCATTGGCTTTGATCAAGAGGGTGGGGGACCTGCAGGCATTTCGTTAGATGAGTCGGCTATGTGTTGCACCATCCTGGGGGCTGGCTGGGGGTGCCTCTCTAGCAGACATATGTAGAAATGTGGGCTGGGCAACAGATTTATTAGGTTCTGTAGCTTGGTTGTTAAACCAGTTTTCTCCTGTGTCAGTTTCCGTCGTCCTTACACCAATTCTCCAGAGATTTCCCTATCTGGGCAAACCCTGTTTAGTCCTCCAGCAGGCCTATCAACTAATAAATTCTATGGCCAAGCTTCCCTGGCAGACCACGTTCTGCTGCTTCTAAGTAATGCAGCTTGAGCCGTCTCAGAGACTTCTATGTGCAATAGGGCCCTGTGGGCTACTTCAAATGAGTAAAGGTCGCTTAAAAGTTAAGGTGACTCCGCAGTGTGCCTCTTGGGGTTGAAAGGGCATGCTTCCCAGTTTTATCCAAGTCCTACTGTTGGGTTGCTCAAGGAACAGCAGTAGTTGACCTTCTCTGTGTAGAGCCCTGTCCTATCATCTGCCTTATGGCACTTTAGTAGGGATCCCAATTCATCGGTCACCGACGTGACTCATAGTGACTGACTGAAAGGGAACATTTCAGTTATGTATGTAACCCTCGTTCCGCTGTACCACAGTTGAGATGCGGGTCACCTGCTTGGCTCCTCAGCGAAAACATGAATTAATGCAGTGGACCTGCTGCTTCTAATACCTGTGCTGCAGGGTGTGGCAGACAGATGCAAGATACCGCATATCAGTGTTCATTGGCTTGTTTTGTTAAACTCAAAGTAGATTCAAATCTCCATTCAGGGAACAAGGGTTACATACATAACCAAGACATTACTAAAAGACCAATGGCTGACTTTTTTTTAAAGAGATGGTCAATTTATTCAATTTGTTTCAGAGACTTTGTATTGTTTAAGAGCTTATAAAGGCAAAAAGAATATATAGGCTCTTTCAGGATATATTTTAGTAATTTTCCATTCAATTATTCTATAGTTGAACACTCACAGATATGTCAACGACTCTTTTCCAAGTGCTCGTTGTTGATTATGCTGTAAGAACGTATGATGATATTCATAATCACATTAGCTTTCGCTTCTTAATCGTTTGGTGATAAGTGCTCCATTCTGCCTGCGTTTAAAGAGACTCGAGCCCAAACTTAAAATCAACACACAGGAAAGCCTCTAAATCCACTTATGCTGATGTCCAAAGGCGCAAGAGATAGATAATCACAATAATGTGCTTAAACATGGTGAAAAATGTCTGCAGATGGAAAAAATAGCCACAGCGTGGGTGGATTTTGCCGATTTAGAAACGGGAAATGAGCATCACGGTACATATAGATCGAGTGTGAAGAATTGCAGCACACAAAACAAGAATTGTCACCCCACTGTACACAAAGAAGAAATAAACATGAAAATATAGCTGTTTTTCTACTGTAGACATCTATTTTACTGAGCTTTGTGGCCCCATCATCTCACACGCACTGAATATCAAGGAAATATGTGTCCTGAGAAATCACACCTGTCTCTGTGACAGCCGCAGGCTCTGGAAACAGCAAAACAAGAGCCAGGGGAGCGGCCCGCGCTTTTTTGTAGCCAATCAGAAATCTAGCAAATCCGAGATTGTTATCGACTTGTCAGTCATTTTGCATAGCGTGTGTGATTGAATGGATGGGGGTCATATTTCAACCCCAAATCAAAATAAGAATATACATAAATGTAAATCATATTATATTATATCAACAAAATAAATAAACAATAAATTGCCATTATCTTACATGACATTTCATCACATTTTTCCGCAAAACCTGATTAATGCAATGCATATAGATGCTTTGTTATTATTATTTTATCTACTTTTTAAAATATTTTACTTACTACAGCAAAAAAGTAATTTGGAGTAATTATACGATTTGTAAATATTTTTAACATCTAATTATGTATAGAATAAAATAATTATATATGAAGAGTTCATCAGCAAAAATATATAACTATTAAATAACACACACACACACACACATATAGGACATGCATTATAGCTTGTTTAAAGTCTACAATCTTTCAGTAGCATCCATGAAGAGCTCATCATAACAGATGCTTTGCCCATAATCTGCTGATGTATTGTGGGATACAGGAAGTGGAGTGTTTACTGTGTCTGTGTGTGTCTGTATTAAGACTCAGCTCCAGACTGTGTGTTAAAGCTCAGCTCTCACAGTGACACTGAGATCTGTCTGCCCTCTGGAAATCGATGCACAGGCATTTCTCAACATCGATTATACAATTATGCAGGTTAAATCATCAAGCCCACACACACTCTTACAAGAGAGAAGGAGTGTGCGCACTCTTGAAACACACACATACTAACACACACACACACACACACACACACACACACACACACACTCACTCACTCCAGGTGCAGGTACTTCATGAGCTGATTAGAAATGCCACGGGGGAGTTGAACATCACTCTTAGCAGCTCCAGAGCTACACAATTGAATCATAATTAATAGTAGCAGCAGGAGGTTGTGATCCACACACGCACACACACAGCCCTACTAAAGCTGTACATACTGACAAATTATGCAGAGTGAAACACAGCAGTGTCACTAAAGCCTTCTGCTTAAAGAATCAGTAATACATATTTGAACTTACACCACAGTATTATGGTAATGTCTTTTCCCCCCTCCTTTTACCATTATATTACCATATTTTTTGAATATGCACAATGGTCATACTTTTGCAGGAGGAGCAGGAACCATGATAAATCATTATTTATTTTTTCTGACTATACACAATGGCATATACTGTGTTTAACACAGTATTACCATGTTTTTTTAATATGCACCCACCATGGCAAATAGCATGTTGTCGTGAACAGGCGCCATAATAATATCACATATGATATTTTATTTATTTATTTTTGAACAATACCACAATAATGGCGTATTTAATTTGAACATGCACATTGGTAATACTACGTTTGTTGGATTGGATATTTGAAAATGTACCATCATTACCAAAAAAATAAAAGAATCAATGGTAATACTGTGGTACTCTAAACTACACCATGGTAATGAAACTCACGTACCATGCTTTTACTTTTATTGGATTGTACCATAATAACCCCTTGTTTTTTGCACATGCACCATTGTAATGTCATATTAGTTGAATGCTTTCTGAATATTTATACTTACGGTGCTTCTTTATTTTTTACTTTGTAATTTGTAATTATATATATATATAATAATATATATATATATATATATATATATATATATATATATATATATATATAACATGGTAGTACCTTGGTACAAGTGATAGTTCATTAATTACTGTTATACTGTTATGTTATATAGCTGAGGGTATTTTAACTCAGTCCTCCTATTACTAGTCATTAATGTGATAATGTTCAACACGATTCCCTTTGTTAGTCTCTCAGTTCAATAACACAGTACACTTTATGTCCAATAAATGCAAAAAGTGTGTGCGCGTCTGCTCTCAACTTAAAATTATGCAACTCTCCCATCTCTCTCTCTCTCTGACCGTCTGTTCTTGCAGCCCGTCTCACTGCAATCAATTATTGTTACGGTAGAATCATTAATAATTTCCTAATGAAAATGATTCTGTTGATCTCTGTTGTATTTTAATTAAACATAATTACGCTGGCGCTCAAAGCTGTGGTGGGGACCCCTTCAGGGTACAACCCAGTTTTAACACCCTGATAATGAAATTTTACATTGTGTGCAGTTGTTTGGTTATTATGCGTCGCGGTATTTTCCGCTGTTCAAAGATAAGAGATAATAACCCTGGCACCTCCGTGTGCTTTGCCTCCGCGCTTTTCAAAGGGGAAGATGAAATGAAAACAATTTAATGGCCTTAACAGTTTAAAACACGACAGCGTTTGTCTTTTGTGTCGTTCCAAACTCAGCTGGCATGTGTCCGTCTTCTAGCGCTTTATTGTCAGCGTGAAACCCCTCACCCAGCACTGCGCTTACACAAAGACGTGCACACAAATGGAGATAAATATACGTTTGAAGGTTCGGTTTGTAGAGTGATGAAACACTTCGGTGCCTATTAGGGTTGGGAATCGAGAATGGGTTCGTATTCAGAACCATTTCCAAAAAAACATGGCAACAAATTCATTTGCATGACATTTGGTTCTGATAGCGCTTCTTAGCATTTTCTGCATTGATATTGAATCTATAGCAACACTGCAAAATAAACCGTGAGTTTAAACCAAATGTTACCAGGCAAAACTTGGCGCCAATAATTAATAAAAAACAAAAGACACGTTATATGCAATGACAACACACAGTATTCTGATATAGGCTGAAATGGAAAAAAATGACTCGTATGAGCTGGTCGTTTTTTAATGAGCCAGTCAAAAATACTCCACAATTAGTTCCAAAAGCAGACCTTTGTTTAGTACTTTTGTTTAAGGCAAGACACCACTATTTTAACTAATAAACTAACCAAACTAACTAATAGTTAACTAACCAAAGTTCCATAATTGATTGATGATTCACGTTATATCAAGACGACTGTTTTCTATTAAACATTTTCTGAAACGTTGTTTAAATATGCAAATTTGGTGTTATCTAATTAAATATGTACATATTTGTATACACTTCCAGAACAGAAATCTAAACACTAGATAAAGTCAGGTAAAAAAAAATTGCGGAGATTTCTGAGTGAGTGTGGTAGATATATGAAGAGATATATTATAACTGAAGTGTATTAAACCAATATATAATTAGGACTAATTATCCTAGGGTCCTTCTTCAGTGTACTAAAAGAATCATTTGAATCATGAAAGAATCAACAGATTCGCTGAAGAACTGGAACAGAATTGGAAACAGAAAAGGAATCAGTACCCCTCAGTTCTTTATGATTCACATCCTTAGTGCCTATATACACAGATAGAAGATGAGAGACGAAAGATTATGAAAAGAGAAGACAAGAGGCAGAGGTAAAATGTCTCTGCTTTGACTCTGTCACAGCAAACGCACAATAGAGATGTGTGGAGGAGAATCAGATGGAGAGGAATTACAGAATATGAGCTGCACAAAGACACAGTGAATTAGTCCAGTCCTGCAGTCTATGAGCTTATGTAAAACGCTCTCGTTACACTGGTCAATTTCCACACGCACAATGGCCAAATTTCCCCCTCGACTCCTCTGACACGCTCTATCTAACTGTTCCTGCTTCTAAGAGGCTTAGAGGAAAAATTTAGGTGACCTTTAAATAATCAGACACACTAGAGCAGAATATCTGCTGTCCAAACGCACAAGAGCTCAACTGTCTGCTGCCCAAATTTCAAAAGATTTTGAGCGTCATGACAGGCACATTAACATCTTAGAAAAACAACACAACTAGTTACATAAATAATAAATTGGCTTTAAGACAAAATAAGTGTCAGATTTGTGACAATTCAATGCTGCCTCAGTCAATTCAGCCACAAAAAAACCAGACTCTCAGCATATACCTGGCCAAGAACATCTGACTGACACCTAAATCACAGTTCATTTAGTTTTTTCACATGCTGTGTATAGGGTTTATATAAAATAGACGATTCCGTAATAATACACAGAAGAGGAAAAACTCTTTTTATACCCGAAGTATCTATATTCAGAAACGTTTTCAATACACATATTTTATTTGAGAAATACAGAGGGAAAAAAAAGGACGACGAGAGTGAAAAGATGGAAGATAATAAGACAAGTGTTTGTTTACAGGTTTGTTGTTCCTAGTTTTCCTGATTATTCTTGCTGCGCTATTTTCAGTGAGCCCTCCATTGGTCGCTCAGAGCCGCCCGCAGGGAATCACACACACCCAACAGGCCTGAATATTACAGATTAAACCGTACAGGATTGTGGGATGCATTTATTACTGGAGCAAACACACAATTCCCATCTTCACCATGTGTGTCTGTTCGTGGAAAGTGTTTTAGTGCAGTGAAGGTGATGTTGTGTACAGGGACTGGACTGGGAACGTTCAAGGCCTTTAGAGAACGCTGATGCAACTATTCGCAATAAAATGTCAATAAATCTCTGCTGCATCCTAAACATGTCAGCCAACAGGGAAAATGTGCATTATTTTCTTCCTCAGAGTCTCTTATTTATTTATTCTCTTAATGTAGATATTTATTTATTTTATCTCTTAATTTTTTACAAAAGTACATATAATGATTGAATGAATGAATGTTAAGGCAAAATATAACAAATAATAAACATTTGTAATGCTAATGTAATGTAACGTTAATAAAAAATATTGACTAAAAATTTGCTAAATATTACATTTAACAATGTCATTAAATTATTTGTTTGTATATTTTATGCAATATTAATTTTAAGTGAGCGTTAGAAAGTGGCAAAATGTAAAAACAGAAAAAAACAATCCTGCATTTACATTTAAATATACAATTGAACCAGTCAACATCCAAAATCGTAACTATCCATTTAATAAAAAATACAGTCCAGCAAAGATGAATCAGTGACCTCGTAGCGGAGTTGTTCCCTTTCGGTAATAAATATGAAGGCAGAGAAGAAATTATAGACTTAACAAAACACTCTAGAAATCCTGTTATTAGCCTTTTTGTTTCCCATATTCAGTCTCCTGGCAAAAAGATTAGACGATTTTAAAAGAACTGCGTAATCTTCTTTAACAGCTTATCAAAACTTTAATGATTTGCTGATAAAGTGCACAAATGAAGGCGCTGGTAAAGAGGATCAGTCCCACAGTGCAGTGCAGTGATTAGAAGATGAGAGCTGGGAAACGAAAAATCCCACGTCTGCCTCGTGTTCACTTTGAGGGGGAAGAAAGTCTTTTTCAGCGCAGAGAGAGTCATAATCATCTGAAAAACATTCAGCTAAATGAGAGCTCTCGCTCTGGAATCCTTGTACTTTGCTTATTTACTTGTTTATACGTGCACCTCAATGCAATATAACCATCAAAGCATGCGTTTGTAAAGAACAACACTTTAAACTGTCATGTCAGCATGCTTCCATTACAAAAGTGTATCATGGAAACCGCAGTTTTTGCTACAATACAATAGCGACTGCTAGGCTAATGACTGAAATCAGTCAAATTACATTGCTGACAGTACCTATTACCTTCTTAAAAATTGTTGTTTGGAAACTTACTGGACAAGAAAAAAAACTGTTGACTTACACCGATGTAACCAAGCCTAAATAGTGACCACAAACAACACTCTAGCAGCTACCCGACAACCCCTTGACAACTACCTATCAACAACCCTAGCAACCATGCAGCAATGCTCATGCAAAAACCAATTACAGCTTACAAACAGAGTGACACATTTTTCTCAGACAATATACTTGTAAAAATGTGTTCATATGCTATTAGCTACTATCATATCATCAAAACCATTTTTTTCATAATTGTAACTGACAATTGTACTCCAGAACTCCAAAACCATACTTATACATACATTTCACTGCAGTTTTCAGCTGAAATGAACACTAATGGCAGTAAAATATCAACAACTTTTATTACTGTTGACACAAATTATGATTACGTTAGATTATCTATTAATAAAAACTTATTTTTGAGCAACTCGTGGCATAGCCTATTATGACCAAAAAACTGTTTTGCCATAATGTATTATTTATACATCACAAAATCAGCTACATATCCATTGTTTTTCTGACATAGTAAACTTGCTCGGTAGCCCACCCGGTGCAGCACAGGACTTTGAGCATCAGGTATGAATCTTGGTTGCTTAATCAAATCCATTTTTTTGGTTTGCTTTAGGTAACACTGCTGGTTATGTTTAGGTGGTTCATAATTCATAAACAACTTTTAGTGCAATCAGTGTAATAAAAACACCTGTTTTGGACAAAACTGAACACTTTTTTAATGCCTCTCACTGGATATTTCACTTGATATTTTCACAATGTAATATAATTTTCCAGTAATAACCTCACAGAACCGTATTCCAATGAGCCTGGTTTGGAATTTATTATGATTTCACAGTAGTAATAATAGAATTTAAATGATAGTATTCTGGTAGGATACTGATATAAGAGTTGTAACATGTTGCTACCTGTTTCACTCATATTGTGTGAAGTTTAGACAGCATGGATGGGTTATTAAATCTTAATGTTACGTTTAAAGTCCAGATGATTTGCTGCATGTGAGCAGCTTGCTGCTTCAAGAAACACGCATGAATCACTGACGCCTTTGGGCCATCCGCTGTTGAAATGCATTTGGAAACATGGAAAATAATGTCAACAAAGCAAATGTCAGTGAATGACATTTGTCATAGCAAAACCACAATGACCTGTGACCCCACGACCTTACATTACAAATCACACCGCTAATAGATGTAAGAGACATGGGAGCCCAAGCCACACCAAACATGAGCATTAGCTGCACACACACACACACACACACACAAGGGTCAAAAGGAAAGAAAGAAAAAAGATGCAGATAGCGGAAGTGTGCGGCGCTGGTGTGTTTGGTACGGGGCAGATAAAGCATCCTCTTACCTTTGCTGTAAACCACACAGTTGTTCTTGTTGTCGTCTGTTCCCTGCCAAGTCACATCCAGCAGCCACCTGGGGCCTGCGTTCAGCACCAGCGGGACATGCGGCTTCGTCTTCTGCAGTGGTGGAGATAACACACACACACACACACACACACACACACACACACACACACACACACACACACACACAAATCATTAGTTTATTTGGGGACAATTTAGCAACAAGCTCATAACCGCAAGGGAATTCATAATTTTCAACAGGGCTCAACAATACAATATTATATCTTTAATTTAGATTTTTTTTCTTACACTTCCAAGACAGGGAGTATCGGTTTTGGGTCAGTCGATGACCTTTGCCTTCTCATTAAACATTTGACATACATTGATTTTGTACATCAATTTTTTCTATGACATATTCTACAATGTCACTGTAAATTCTGTCCATTTATCACCAAGATTATTGTATATTTTAAATTTGTGAGTGCCTTGAAATTATCAGTAAAAAAACATGTTCTTTTTAAACCACAATGATTTGCAATAACAACATTTAATACATAGAAATTCTGATATTTTACTGTTAAAGAAAATTATATAGTGACTAGATGGATAAGAATTGATATTCCTCACATTTTTGTTTATATAGCACTTTTCAAGGCACTCAAAGTGCTTTATATTGTAGGGGAGTTGGGTCTCCTCATCCACCACCAGTATGCAGAATCCACCTGGATGATGCGAAGGTAGGCATAGTCCACCAGATCGACCAACACACAAGTTTATAGGTGGAGAGGAAACAGGGTGAGGGAGCCAATCAGCAGATATGGGAATTGTCAGGAGGCCACGATGTTCATTTGCAATGGGTGAATTTGGCCAGGATGCCAAGGTCACACGTCTACTCTTTTTGAAAGGTATCCTGGGAGTTTTAATGGGACATTTTTACATCTCATCCAAAAGACAGTGCTCTTTTGACAGTATAACTTCCAAATCACTATACTGGAGCGTTATGACACACACAGGATGAGCACCCCCTGCTGGCATTACTATCAACGCTTTCAACATCAACCTAGCTTTCCCAGAAGGACTCCCATCCAGGTACTGACTAGGCTCAGTCCTCCTCAGCATGGTGATATCACATCCATATCACATATAAGAATCTTTCTTCTATAAAAGGGAATGAACATAAAACTGAACCGTTTCAGACGAAAGAATAAGAAGACAACCAGTCTGCCCTGTGGATGAAATATATATATATATATATATATATATATATATATAACACATGATGAGAAGTGACACTGAAGCTCAGGCAGTTTAATGGTGTGTTCAGTATCAATAACCTCTCCACCAGCTCAGCGTCCTCTCATTTAACTCTGGAGAGTGTGGAATTATCAGCCCGAATTTTTCCCAGCGATCCAGTTTCTGATCTCTCCGATTACGGCCTGATCTCAGGTGCCCAGGAATAGCAAAAAGAATGCGGGCGGCTTTCGGCGAGGAGAAGGCGAGCGTTCAGGACTGAACTTTGGCCACATTGTGCCTCCCTATCACCACCATCTCACTATTTCCTACGACGGGCCCAGAAGAATTTAAAGAATCAGTATCTATTTCAAAGGCCGATTGAGGTTACGTTTTTATAATGCTCCGGCAAATTATTCCGAATGTGTAACGTCATTTTTCTTTTTTGGCCGGGGTCGAAACGCGCCGCTTTAAGTTCTATCTATAAGGTGAAAGCGGTATGATAGAGAAAGGCTACTAAAATGCACTCGCACCCTTTTTGTGGAGAAAGGGCCACTGCTGCTGCTTGGCTGTTCTCTACGCCAGTTTTTTTTTTTCGATTTCATTTTTCAAATGGCTTTTTTTAAAGGCCAATGAAAGCCTAGAGAACATCATCTCCTCACTCCGAGGCAGGATTGGTAGAGATCTTGGACAGCTGTTACAGTAGCCCATTACTGGCAGGCAAAATGTCTGTCTTTCTGGGCCATTAGACGTGACGCCCCAGGCACACCTTCATTAGAGTGCAGCAGAAATAGTTTAGCTAAGTGAAAATGGGCTGGAGTCACTCTCAGGCACCTCACGTGACATCATTTCCTTTCCCGAGTCCACATCCCCTGCAAGTGCTGAGCTACTGCAATTTGCTCCTGCAAAGTATGCATTCGTGACAGATAAAATGTCAGAAACCCATTGTCAAACTATATGTCAGAAGGTAGTGTTGCTCATTGGTTGCTCTTTCAAAGCTCATCAGCTTTGTTACAGATTCTGTTCTTAAGAAGAAATAAACAGATGGCATATATACAATCATAAAATTAACATGGGTGAAAAGTTCAGATTCTGAGAAAATTGTATCTACTGAGAAATATTTGACTTAATATGGAGATCCCTCATATTTGCTAAAAATAAAGATTCCACAAAGAAGCTTTAGTGTTCCATTGCATAAAAGGTTCTTTATAATGGGACAAAATTAGATTCTTAGATTACTAAAATTGTCTTCATGCCGCCAAAAAAGACTATTTGCAAAAAACACAACACATAATTCTCTATGTAACACAAACATCTATCAGGAATTCATATTATAGCAAAGGTGTTTGCAAATGCGTTCTTTTGAGATGTTTTTGTGATATTTTAAATGCTTGGCTTTTTTGCATTTTGCATTTGGGGTGTGCAATTCTCGGATTTGTGTATAATTAAAAAAAAAAAAATCTGTAAAAAATTTAAATCAGGTTCAGATTTCGCATCCATAGAATTTTGATAGGAAAGGAGGGTGAATATGAAAAAAAACATTTTGGACTTGGTGTGCAAGGACCTTTACTCTGAACTCTTCAAAATATATATTTTTTTATTGGCATTGATAGCTCCATGAAGAACCTTTAACATCAATGGAACCTTTCGATTGCATAAAAAGCTGTTATAGTGGAAAATATATTTATATTATGTTAAAATATTATTAAAATATTAAAATGTTCTCTTTAGAACCCACAATGGTTCTTCTTTTATCGCTGCAAACCCCCCTTCTGGAAAGTTATATTCTCAGCAGATGCAGAAATCTTGAAAAAAGTCTTTATTTGCACTGCAATTCATTTAGCGAGAAACAAACGACATATAAAAAGATTTTCACGATTCTTATCCATTTGCTGTTTTCATCTAATTTGGGAGAAACAACTGAGAAGATTTCAAGATTCTTTCAGCAAAGCCCTGTCATAAAGGGTGTTTTGACCCTCACCTGGCAGTCTCCCTCACCTGGACGTCTACGTGGGCGTCTTTCCCCACGCTGGCAGCGAGACAGAGAACCCTCAGACATTTAACACTGCTCCCGTTTCACATCTCAAATTAGCCATACAATAATGCCTTATATCCAGGATGACCTGAGAATTTTACAGGCCTGTCAAAGAGCACCGGAGACCGTCTGATTGTTGCCACGACAACTATCTAAAATGAGAATCGGATTAACCCTTTCTCTGATCCCCACAGTCTGGAGTCATCTCTTATTCAGAAGCAAAGGTCTGCCCTCTCTCTCTCTCTCTCTCTCTCTCTCTCTCTTTCTCTCTCTCCCTGTTTCTTTTAAGGCCCAGAAGATCTTCAACCAAAGCAGCTAATGACGCAATTCATGAAAAAATGGGATACATGTGTACATGTATAAATAAAAGTATTCATCAGTATTGTATTCTTTATGTAGTAGTCAGAATATTTCATAAGGTGTTTCAAAATATATGACACGGCCTGCACGCTTAATTCAGTGTGGCACTGTTATGAACTATTTAAAATTTCAATGCAATTTTGCATAAAAAATATATTTGATAATTATATAAACTATTGATCAGAAGTTGAATAATTACTGTACAGTTTTTGTTATTGTTTTGAAAGTCTCTAAGGCTCATCGAGTCTACATTTATTCCATCACAAATACAGTAAAAACCTACATATTTAGAAACATGACTACAATTTTAATTGAATTTAAAATGTAATTATTTCTGTGAAGCAAAGATGAATTTTCAGCATCATTACTCCAGCATTCAGTGTCACATGATCGTTGTTGATTTGGTGTTTAGTTATTATCAGTTATACACCCTTTGAATGTTTGCACAAACTGTTTACTATACTTGCATATACTATACTACACCTTGCATCTATTGAAACTGAAAAATATAGTGCACTCTGTGAATTTAGTCCTAGAACTATTTCAAGACATTCAAGCATCAAGGAAAGGCTCCAGATCTGCTGCAGCATGTTTGACTGAACAATCCTCAAGGTTAAAAGCATTAAGCCAAAAAAACAAAGCTGATCAAAAACAGATTGCAAATGAACACACACGTACCACGATGAACCAGTAGATAACGTTTCGCATTCTCTCGTCGACGTACAAGCGAAGCGAAAGCGTCTCTCATTTGCAGACAGATGCCGAGGTGACGCTTGATTTAAGACCTTCACCGGAGGCGCTGTGTGTAAGTAACAGATCTCTAGTCTCACTCCACTGCTTCGCCATCTCTCTCTCTCTCCACGTGTAAGAGATACAGTGACCAAAACAGTGTAGTCAGCGAGAGAGTGATTACAAACTGATGCTCCAAATTCGCTATAAAATGAAAATCAATATTTCCACAAGTTGCTGCAACATAAAAGATAACCTTCATTGATTTTTCACGACTTAGGCCTGTGTGATAAAATCTAATATAAATTTTCAGCTGGTCGGATTTGGATCAGAGCAGGGAAGCAGGGGCTGCCGATAAGTTCCTCGCTAACATCCCTCAGAGTTGGCTTTTTTCCCTCCCTTCCCTTTTTTCTCTCCTCCACCTCTTTTCGAGCCTCGGCTGTACTATTTATAATTGGCCCGGTACGAGCGAAAGCTTCTATCGGGAATCAGCTCTAATTTTTATTACGGAGCAGCTAAAGCCTGTTCCAGATAATTTGGAAATTTCAGGGGGAATTGTGATGGAGCTGATGGCAGTGGCGCGGAGGCCTGCAGAAAGGAGCTAACCTGTAATAGCCTGTGTGGCGGCAGCTGATTAAATGTTGCCATAGATGAAAGACCCGCCATCGCCGCAATAAATTAACCAATCACACAAATCCCAAGTCGCCGCTAATCCGGCCTTGATACCCTGATCCTCTGATCAGCTGAAGGAGGTGAAGGGAAGAAAGTGGCTGGTGACACTGTGAGCCACCCCGACTCCAGGCCTGCGTGTAAACAACGGGCTAATGATAGCGGTGCTGACCAACCGCTGCCACGCTCCCCAGAGCCGCTCAAAGGCCCACCGGAAATCCCGGTGTCCATGCTATGCACCCTTCATTTCTGACACCAAACTGCGCGGGAAGAGATTAAAACTGGGTAGTACCTTTTGATCCGAAGCCTTTAAATCGACCAAAATCAATTCTTTTAGCATGAGGAATACGCTAACATATGGATTTGTCGCATCTACACCCTCGTGATAAAAACGCTGGCACTCTATTTCAATCAATCAAGAATATATACATCGTAGTACATTTAGAGCATATGAATAGTTCATTTGCATAAACAGTCAACTCTGTTTTCACAATTTTCACAAATCATTCCCATTACTCTCAATCAAACTGCAGTTGGGTTATTTGGATTAGGTTAAAAATAACAAAAAAATACAGCTAACTTACACAGTAAAAACACGATAACATGATAAAACAACATGATTTTTTTTAATTATATTTAAATCATCTGTTATGCAAATAAACTCTTCATATGTTTTAGACCAACTTGAAGCGGCTTTTGAGATTTCCTAATGCAACCAGTGAAATTTTGTAAAAGGTGTAAAAGATGTGTAAATGTATATATTTAAATATTTGTTTAAATGGTTATACGTCATATTGGAAAAAAATATTTAAAAAATATTTAGAAGTAACAAAAAGGCAGTAAAAAAAAACTAACCAAAATGTTGCAACAAAAGCATACAGGTAAATATACCGAAAAACTACCAATAATAAGCAATACCACATGGCAATGTTTACACTATTATTTAAAGCCAACTTTAATAGCTTTGTTAGATTTTCATTCATGAATATCTGTATTTTAATACATTTTCATATATTTAAATGTGGAGATTCAAGGACATAAATAAATAAAACAAAATGATTATTTTGCATTCTGTTAAAGTATGAATGAAATTCCTGCAGCTCAAACAGTCAAGCATGTCACTAGCAATGCCAAGGTCATGGGTTATATTCCCAGGGAATGCATGAATTGCATACCTTTAATGTAATACAAGTCGATTTGGAAAAAAAAGTGTCTAGCGAATGCATAAATGATAGATCTTTTCTTTCAAACAAGCCATTCAGAACCTTCATTTCTGCACCACCTGATGTCCGGCTTTAACTCACACCCAGACACAGACACACACACACACACACACACGCATACACTGTATTCACAGCACATTGTGACTGTGCACCCTCTCTATATGAATACATGAATGTCGTATGTCAGGCTGACATGTGCGAGGGTTCGAGGCAGAGGTGCAGGCTGAAGGTGAGGATAACAGGTCCGGACCTGCTCTAAGACTCTGTTTACAACATAACGCACCCTCGATACGGCGACTTCAATTAGTTGTTCACCGTGATGAAACAAATTGCATGTGGTCAACTGGAAATTTCATTAAAGCAGATTTTCCTGCAGCTCTCGTTATCTCCGCGTATTAATATTTCCTCGGGCTTGCTGGACGGGTGAGTTGCGGGGGACATTCCCCCCCCCCCTTTCCACGCAGCAAACGTCCAAATCCCCTTCACACGTATCCACACGAAATTATGGATTCTCTAAAAATAAACCCTGATGTTTCCTCTTTTCATGTGCTGTTTGATAAACTAAATAAAGCCCTGTATTTTTTCAAAATCACTATCTAGCCCAGAAAATATATTCCCATGTCTGTCATCCGTTCCAGCCTGCTCTTTTTAAATGGCAGTGGTTTCATCGCCTAAAATGAAAAGATACCTCCTCCTTGGTGCCGTCTTTGCTTCTTCTTCTTTTTTTTTTTTTTTTTTTTTTTTTCGAGAGAGCATCTGCTATTGGGAGGCTAAATAACGGAAATATGCAAAAAGAGAAATTGCACGCTAATTCCCTTTGGAGATAGATCTTGGCGCCTGCCCTGTCATAAATCAGAGAATTTCGATATGAAATGAGGCAAGCTGCTCTAATCATTTCTGCATTTCAAATTGGATCACTGGCTCAATCGCTTGGCTTTTAAACTGCTTGCCTAAGAGCAAATGTGAGGTGGGAGATAATGGGGAAGAAATCTCAGCCCGCGTGCCGTAGTTAGTTTACTGCTTGAGTGCAAAAGAATGCTTTCAGCCCCCCTCCTCCTCCTCGCCTCTCTGCGGCTTTCTCTTTTCAACTTTGTTAAATTGACTTTTTCGTTTGAAATCGATTAAATTGAGAATCACTCCGGCTCTACCAATCTTTTAAGGAACACCCATTGAGGTTCGCTCGGGCCTATCGTTTTGCACTGTTCGCCGTTGCTATAGGAACCATGCATATTTATTCAAAATCACCTTGCTTTAAAACATAGTTCGACTCGGCACTGATTTAATCGCAATCTTTTCTGAAGACGGAAATGTGTCCTATTTACCTCCTAAACAACAGCCTTCACAGAGTCAAGCGGATTTTAATGGAGATTACGAACAATGGCGAATAAACAGGACATGCTGTACAGCGTGTTTTGTCTGTCATTGCTCGTTTTCTTTGACAAGTCGCAATTCCTGATACTGAACGTCTGATTGGTTCATCTGATGAATTACAAAATGAGGGGTAGATGCTAGCCAGCACCTTACATTGGACTTATATTGTCAACTCGACGTGGCACGGAAAGGTTTCAGCTCTAATGCCATCTGGTTTAATGAGCACTTAGCCTCCAGGACAGGAGCTCTTCTCTCGCTGTCTCTCTCCTCCAGGGCTGAACGCTACAGTCAGAGGGCTGCTGGGGACTTCATTAGCTCATGCACCCGGCGATATACTGTGATGGGCCAGATTTATAATGGCACAATTTAAAAGAAATGCACTTAAAGTGATAGGTCGCCCACAAATGAACATGCTGTCATCATTTACTCACCCTCTGTATGCCAGCTGGTTTTTGCATGCAACCTAAAAGAGCTATAAAATTGTTCATTTCATTTGTGCGCTATATAGTCTCATGAAGATAATTGATAGATTTGCATGAGGAAAACAGAAATTCAAGCCATTTATCACTGAAAATCATTGAAGAATAGAGTGTCAAGGCACCATGGCAGATTTAAACGCCACTGAGGACTGATGCAAAAGGCTGAATGTTTTAAGAGGGAAGGTTTTTTTTGTAAATGTATTTATTTCACAAAAAGGGACAGTGTATAATAAACATTCATGCATGTAAATGTATCCAAATTAGCCCGAAGGCTAGTTTTCATTAGTAGTCCCTTTGCCTGATGTTGGTAGGGCAAAAAACTAATAAAAAGATACAAAATGGAAAAAACAATAAAAACGTAATGCAACCGAAACCTAAACAACAATTTATACAAACTGACAATAAAAAGATGTATTAAATAAATGTAAATAGAAGCAGCTTATTAAAATATTAAAACAACATTAATTTTCACATTGTTTTTATGAAGAAGCCATTTCTTAAAATGATTATTTCAGTTTGGTCACAAAGCTATTGTACAACTTCAGAATAGCACAGTAAGTCATATACTTATTGTATAAACACATACTTTAAAGTGTTTTTTTGACATTATTAAATATGTTTTGAAAGCTGCAATCGCTTTGAAATAAAATCTATTGTGTATATATTACAGTGTACATTAAACTAATATATTTAAAATATATTAAAATCATCCATTATTTATATATATATATATATATATATATATATATATATATATATATATATATATATATATATATATAATAAACAATACAAACAATATAAACATCATTATTACATCAAATCTATTTAAATTTTGCCAATCTCTTAAGTGGATTGCAACTGCCATTGTGCAGAAGCAACAATACTGGGTGTGCACAAATTAGCCTGAAATTACAATGAATAAAAACAGCCACGCGACACAACCTGAACAAATTCAAGCAGACTTGAAAGCAAACAAAGGTAGAACATTCGATTGCCTGACTCGTGTGAAGTTGAATGCACTTTGCGCATAACTCGCATGCATATTATGTTCAGGGGACATGGCGACGCTGAATTCATAATGTTTGCTTTGCATTGTAATAATGTCTAGGAGGCAGAGGAACATGCCCTGCTCTTGTGCTCAGATTCGGCTGGTGAAATGGCGTGCCTTCCCCATAGATCCCCCTATTTCAATTTAAATTTCCACTTTGAATCCAATTGCGGACTTCTTTGATCTTTGCATGCAACTTGCAATCGACTCCTGCAGCAAGAGCTAGCTATTGGGCCAATAACAAGGTGTTCTCTGTACGTCCCGTACACCTGTACAGATATCAGCATACCTGGAGGCCCGAGGAGGCAGGTGGCATCTCCCGGGCAAACCAATCGCACGAAACGCCATTGCATTGCGCGGATTCCTCTCATCGTTAGATGCGAGCAATGAAAGCTGCACGATCTGATGCGATACAACCCACACTGAACGTGGGTAAAGAAAACTCTCAGCATGAGGTAGCAACCATTTGCATAATCTTCCAGGGCAGCGTTAAAGCACAACGTGATTTGAGATGGGGTCTTCGTAAAAAATGATTCTCGATATTGAGTCGTAGGTAAATAAATAAGAGTGAACCCCCTTCCCCTCTGAACGCATTAGACGTGAACTCTCTTATCTTCGCTCGCCGACTGTTAAAGCGAGGGTTTGCGGGGCTGCGTATGCTCTTTGTTACCCAATTAGTTTACTGACGACCCCCGTGGTCTAATTTTCCTGTTTTGACAGGCTCGTACACCCTCGCCTAATGTGCTAGACCACCGGGACAGACGGCCAGACGCTGTCCAGACTTCTGCAGCCTCTATCAAGCGTTTCTATCTCACAAAAGGCTTCTGTGATAGCGCACCAGATGACCGCTGCAAAAAATCTGCGATTTTCACACTGAATACTTTCATTTAGTGCTGCTCCTCCATCTGGACTGGTTTGATGAGCGCTTGTGTGACAAAAGACGAGAGGAGACGAAGACCTCGGCTGTGGCCTCTTGCCTGCGAGGAAGCAAGCGCAAGCGAGGGCAAGTAGACTTTGGGCGTTAAGTTTAACGTACGAGAAGTCAAAAAAAGAAGCGGTAATGGTGAACTGCTGATATAACACAACTCGTTTGCTAAAAGCAAGCCTAACTTGGCTACGAGCTCAAAACTAGACAATATATCACACGTTTATTCACTTGAAAGGCAATTTCAGAATCGATTGCCAAGACTGGCTCGTAGCGCACTTCAAAATATGCACATGTACGTGAAAGGACGGCCAACATCTCCTGGATTTCGCCACCAATTAACCATCTCCGCTTCACACGGTGGAATGTTGAATTCCAACAGGGGAATCGAGATTGCAAGTGAAAACTATTGTGGATTATCTCGGCTACTTTTCAAGGAAGTTGTTTCAGTGTCCCACAAGTGGAGTCTTGACAGTGACAGATGGCAAAGCAGCTGGCATCGCTCAAACTCTTCTCCCTTGTGCTAGATTTTCCCCCTCAGTGTTCGCCGTGGATTCTGCCGTGGCGTATTCCAACACCTTTGGCAAGACGTGGCGCAAACCGAGGGAGACAACACTGTGGACAAACTTATGTTGTTTCTTGCTAATTCAGATTTGATTGAGGTTATGCAAAATATCAAACTTCGGGGCGCTTTAGGCGGGCGTTAGTTTTTACTTCTTTACAGACAAAAAAAAACTTCCCAAAGCAAAACCATTGACGTCAATTCATATGTTAGCTCTAGAAAATGCATTACTGGAAGCCATTACACTTACTGCTTGCTGTTAGCGAGGATCAAACTAGAATCCTTCAAGTTACCAGCCCTGAGTCTTAACCACTACACAACACTCTAGTTTGCTGAAAAGACTATCATGGTGTGAAACTAGCATTGACTAAAATAAACAGATGATTAAAGGGAGAAACGTTTAAATTTTATATTAGTGCTGTCAAATGATTATTCACAATTAATCGCATTCAAAATAAGTTTTTGTTCACATAACATATTCACATAATATATACATTATTTATGTATATACTATATATAGATACAAACACTTGCATGTAAATATGTTTATATATATATATATATATATATATATATATATATATATATATATATATATATATATATATATATATATGTGTGTGTGTGTGTGTGTATATATGAATATATACATGTAAATATTTCCATAGCTGTATGTGTGTACTTTAATACACAGTATTCATCAATATATTATGTAAACATTTATTTTGTATGCAATTAATCAATCACGTGAAATATAATATATATATATATATATATATATATATATATATATATATATATATATATATATATATATATATATATATATATATATATATATAAGTTTATACTAAAAACGTTCATCAGGACTTACAGCCTGAACATCCAATGCTTTTTTTTTTTTTTTTTTTTGACCTTGACCTTCACTAGCACTTTACACTCAAATGTATTTTTTATAATTATAATTTTAATTCAGAAACTGAAAACAATTTCTGAATGAAATTATAAAATAGGTGTATTCAAGTCATTATCAATTCTAAAAAAAAGAATGACTTCAATGTCCCTGTTCTTTTCTGAAAACTAATCAAGTACATTTATTAAGACTTTTAACATAATGTAAGCTTTAGTGCAATTGCAGAGCAGCTCCTGCTCTTTCTGTCCGTCCAGATGGAGGAAATTACCTCACACGTTCTCCCCGACGGATTCCTGTTGGCTAATGTGTCCCCTAATGCATTGAGAGCGTGTGTCTCTAGAGTCTCAGCCAGTCTCAGCACTGATTTGAGGTCACTTGTGCTCTTGAGGACCACCGAACATCTCACCGGCTCCTGTCAGTGGCTCCTGTGACTCATTAAGGAAAAATGAGCAACCATTCGTGCAGTTATCTACCTTTTCTTTTTTTTCCTTTACAGTACATTGAAACCGTCACCTAAGGCTGTGTGCATACATATAATGTTTTCATGCAAAAGTATAGCAACGTGATAAAACACACAACTGCTTAATAAATAAAGCATTAAATGCAATAATCATAATAAGCACAAATAAACAGTTCAATAGCCCAACCCAATACTGTTATGTTGCTTTCTCCTGGTAAAATATTGTGGCCTACTTTATTTTAATACAGTCTTTAAAATCTTCAAAATGCAGCCCGCGGCGCTTACGCTCAAATGAAATAAAGTATCCAGTTTGTTGCACACTGACTAACAGGAAAGAGCCCTTGTCAAATGACGTCTATGTGGATGTATCATTCACAAACTTGACACCATGAATTGTGACGCGGCGTTTAACGGTGTCTTCGCCCTGATTGTGCTAAACTATGTAGCCATCACTTCAGTCACAAAGCGGCGGCCGCTTATCGCTTTCCCCCCATATCTGTTTGCCTGTTTGGGACATGCAGTGATGAAGAGGAGAAGGGGGAAATGTCAGGTTCACTTGTAGATCAAGTCGAGCATGTATTATCTCAGCTCTAGTCATCTGTGGCCCCGGCAGCCGCTGGCGCTGCGAGGAGAGAACACACACCCCCCCGGTTCCTGTCAGAGAGCTGGAGATGGGCTGAGAGGATCCCTCAGAGAGAGAGAGAGAGAGAGGAGGAATAAATCCCAAACACCCCTCTGCTGTGAGGTTGTGACCTCAGGTCCCCTGTATCCCCTCAGGCAGCGCTAGTCCCACCGTGTTTTACAATAGTTTCATTAGCAGGGTGAGATCAGACGAAAAATGGGCATTGAGTGGATTCAAACATGGTTCTCAGAGTCTAGAACAGGACTGCATCAAATTCTGACCAACCAATTTCCAGAATTTTTCCACACATTTTTTTGTCTTTACTGAATAGGTTAATGTATATAGACAATACAAATATACTTGAGAATAGCTAAATATATGTAATGACTTATTTTAAGCACCGTAATTTTAAGTTTTTCCAGTTTTTGTCTTGATATGAGGCCTGTGAATTTCTGTAGAATTTTGGGATATTTTAAACACATATTTTGTCCTTTTTGTAGGAAAATTTGTGAAATAATGCACAAACAATTTATATATACAATTTCCTCAGGTAAGCTAAAACGGGCTAATTCTAAATTATATGGCTTTAGGCCAAAAATATAATTTAATATGAAAGTATCAATAAAACCTTATTAATTTATTACTCCAAAATACCTGATTCTTTTTTTGATACTAACAGGACATAAATTAATATAAAAACTTGAACTGAACCACAAGAAGTCACTTAATCACATTTTATGTACTGATTGTGGAGTAATATAGTAGAATGATGGGGAAAAAATTATTCAGATATTCACATATATAATATTTTGTTCAGTTAAACAATAAGCTCAATTATATAGCTTATACGTCATGAAGTTGGACTGCTTTTAAATGACATCAAGCATTATAAATGTAGCCAAAATGTCTTATAATTTATAAGGTTTTATCAAATCTAGAAATGCTATCAAATTAGCCATAATATATCTGATAAATGTACATTTAAATGATGAGAGATCCTTATGAATTAATATTTGCAAAGCTTTCAGCAGAATTTTGTGATTCAGTGTTACCAAGTACGTCTTAGAAATTAGTTTAATTTCATCACACTCAGATGACTTGAACCTTGACCAAACATTTCAATACAACCTACTAAATCAAAAATTGATTCAGCAAACATTCATTATAAAATTTCATATACCTTTACATCATAAAAAGCATGTTCGTCCTGAATTCACAGGCAATAACAGAACTGAACGTCCTCATCTAGGTCCTTCAGTCATATCTAAATCAAATATCTGTAATTATAATTAGTGAAGTAAACATTCTTCAAAAAAATATCCTGATTAAGTTTATTCTGATTATGCTTTATCATCACTGAAAAGTACAAAAGCAATAGGTCAGTGAAAGCCTATATGGCAGATGTCATATTTAAGCATACAAATCATTTTTTGTTTATTTCCTTTTTCACTCACACTTGAAAAACATTTACTAATCTATTAATTCTTTGGTATTGACCAATTTAAAAATGCACGCATCTATTAAAGATGACACAAAGAAGAACACATAACCTTGGACTGCAGATTTGACTTGTTTCATTCATTTTTTTTGGCCATTATGAACATGGTGATTTGAATATCAGAATGCACTTTATGTTGAATTCTAGTACCTTGAAACGCAGCAGCAGAGCATGTAATTGGTAAAGCTGCTGAATCCAAGGCATGAATGCTGGACCTCCTGTGTCTTTACTCCAGGGTATAATAACCCCCGATGCTTAGTTAGCAAGCTTTATATTTATTAACAAGATCTATTCAAAAAAATATGACTCACAAACAACTCAATAAAAAGAGACTTTATAGACTAAATTACTTTTTAATACGCAAATATGGTCTTATTGTACTTATTCCAAAACAGCGTAAAGTTTGTCTTTGTAAACTTATTTAAAAATGTAGTATTTCAACCCTTGTCCCTCCAACCATCTGTCATATAGAGACCAATTTTCAAAATCCAATCAATTCCTGATGAATAAAATACCCTACTCTATACTTTCATTTAGAAATATGTCACATTACAGAAGTGTGATGGGTCGAGAACATCGTTTCATGTTGATGTTAAAGGGCATAATGTTTGGATTTCTTTTTAAAGCTGCCTTTAAGTCATTTTACAGTAATTGTATTTGGGAAATGAGTGCACATGAACGTCACAACATCATCATAATTACCAGCAGGAAACTGTGGATTTTCTATGAGCACCAGCTTTCTGAGTTGAGCTCATGTCATTTAAAGAAACATGGTGAATACTAATTGCTTTTGGTCCAAAACTGCAGTTGTTGAGTGTACTATTTTGCATGCTGGAATATAGCATTGCAGTGCTTCCCACACATAGGACCCTATTTTAACAATCTAAACGCAGTCTAAAGTGCGCAGCGCTAGAGGACTCAGGGCATGTCTGAATCCACTTTTGGATTTATTTTAACGGTCTGTACGCCTTGGTGCATAGTCGAAATGGGTTGTCCCTATTCTCTTAATAAGTAAAGGGTGTTTTTTGGGTTTAATGTGTGATAAACCAATCAGAGTCTCATCTCCCGTTCCCTTTAAGAGCGAGTTGCACTCGCGTCATGGCACATTGCTATTTGTTGTGGAATTTGTTTGGCGAAAAAGTGTGTATCGGGAAAGTGTGTGGGCGTATCGGCACAATTGTTCAATTAATTAGCCAATTTCATTCATTGAAAAGTAGTAATAGGCAAAACTACAAATACGTAGGCTAATTCTGATACATGCAATGACAGTCCACTATTACCTTTTTGTAAAACATATGTACGCATCCCAGACAATAATATTCCTTTACACTGCAATCCTTTAGCTTTTCATATTTAGCGTGTGTGCTGTTGTGCATCCCTGTGGTTAATAAGCAAAGTATTTAGCGTAAGTTAGATATTGATATTGACGCTGTAATTTATACATCTGGATTTATAGTGAGAGTGATTCCTGGTAAACTTGCATTAATGGGCTGTGTTTAGTGTTTTATGTATAACATCAGAAAGTATGATTTGAACAGCTTTACCTAGGCATTCAGTTGTATTACAGTGTGTTACCGTTCATAGTGTACAGATCTGAAGTGCCGAAACTCGTCTGAACGCAACCTTGACACAATGACATTGTAAATATGCTAATTAACATGTGATGTTTATTAAGTATCCTGTGGGAAGCACTGCCTTCATTCACAGGCTTGTTCAGCACAACTACATCTCCCATCATTCTCTGTAAAAGATTTAGTTTGTTCCTAGAAAATAAAAAAAATATGAAGAAATATGAAATCCAATTATGACCAAAATTATATGATTGCACATATGCATTTTTGATTTCTGAAATTGCTAGTATGAACTTCCCAGAAAGAGTCACCTCTGGCTAGAACAATAGGCTAAAATCATAAAGCTATTTAAATGGACATTTAGTAGTAAAACTGAAAATGTTTAGTCTCTCAGAGGAGAAAGCAAACTGTGAGGGCAAAAGGTCAACAACTACTCAAAGGAAGTTCTGTCAGTGTGGAATAATTTCTTCTCTGATTTCAGTTTCTAAAAACGGTTTCAGAATTTGAGATGCATTTTATTCTAAACTACTTCCATTGCTTAAAATATGGTTATAGACTCCCATTCAAACATCTGAAATGGTATATCTCACATGCTCACCAAGACTGTGTTTATTTGATTATCTATACACTAAAAATACAATTTACATGAACTGTAGCGAACAGAGCGTCACAGAGACTTGGATGTGGGCTTTTTTTGCACGCACAAACATATGGTTTCTTAATAAAATGTAGTTGTGCGTTGATGCCCTGTCACTTTTCCCACACACCCTCAGTCAGACGCTAAAAGCAAAGCCATTTTCATTTCAGCAGTCCGAGACGTCAGCGGTCTAGTGACTTGTTAAAGCCCAGCAAAGTAATTGATGCATGCAATCGCAAATTGGTTCCCCGCCTAAACTTCAGGCCTATTATTTCATTAGATAAAGCCACATTTGGGTTGCCAAAATAATTTCTGTGTCCAACGAGGAATTAAAATCCCGTTAAAGCTCATGAGCGGGCGACATTACAAACGGGGAGATATTCTCTCTGATAAATATAGCCTCAGATGTAAATAAGATCTATACGAGCATGACGTGCCAAATATACAGTTGCGCAAGTTCTCTTGCTTATGAGCAAATAAACCCCACTTGCATATATAATTAGATGTAAGTGTAAATAATTGGTTATGCATGTGCCAACACAAGGATGATGTTTGTCTGTGTGCGTATGTGCGCGCTCCACTCTCAAGTCCCACTGATTCGTCTTTCCAGCCATGTTGAATCCTCTTTTCTTATCAGAGCAGTGCAGGCCTGCATCAGGCGCTCCTTGCTATGACAGAGGCTACAACAATAGGCATGCGATACCGCTGCTTAGCGCTGCGTTTCGGAGGGGAAACCTGCCACAGGCACAGATTAACAACACACATACACACACACACACACACACACACACACACTCACACACACATCCACTCTCTCTCCCTTTCAAACACACGCACCCACTCCCACAAAATAGATTGCAGCCACCAAAACAAAACATTTTTCCAAAGGCCCGGCTCTTGATTAATGAAGTAATGACAAGAAGAAAAATATAATTTCGGCATGAAAAAAAATCCACTGCCACTTGTTCAAGTTTGGGACAAACAATAAAACCTATAGGAGGAGAAAGGGGACAGCGAAGAGGAGGAGATAAAGCCCGGTGATGGCTGGAATTATTCCTCCCGCTCATTCGATACACTGGTTCGTGCTGAATTACAGCATAAAAACAATCCAGGAGCCCAGCTGACGCTGGTTCTCCCTCTGAAGGGTGCAAATGAAGACAATAGAACGTCATTTCTGCCACCGTGGACACTCCACAAATACAAACACTAGCTACTTGCACCACAAGAGTTTGACTGCTGGTTTAATGCTCATGCTGGCTCGTGAAACCTTCAAGGAGGAGCCTGGATTTCTCAGAGGATGCTCTTTCGTAGCTCGAAAGACTCCAGAGTTGTCTTAATTTCAGGTGTTTCTCCTACAATTCTTTGAGATGAAAACTGATTCGGATCTTTAGAAAGTCTATTGTCTTTTTCTCAGGAGAAACATCTGAAGAGCCTTTGCACTCAGAAACAAATCAGATAAAAAAAGACTTATTTGACAATATTTTTTTCCCTTTTTTTCCCCTCTGAACATATTAGCTACTGGTCAAATCTACAATAAAGAAAAAACAAATAACAGTCCCACTTTATATTTATCATTATTGTATCAAATTAATAATTTGATATAATGCACTTAATGTATACATACATGTTTTTACTTTGTACTTAAAAATACTTATATGTAGTTACATCTGTAATTAATTTTTGTAATTACATTTATAATGAAACTATTGACCCCTCCCTTACACCCTAACCCACCCTTAAACCTGCATATACCACCAATCCTCTCCCTAACCTCATATCCCACCTCAATATTTTGCAATACAATAGGACCATAATAAGTACATTATACTTATTTTTTGATGCAAATACATAGTAGTAATATAATGTAAAAAAAAAAAAAATCAAATTCATGTAACTGAAGTATTTTTGCATATAATACAAGCTGCAAATAGCAGCAAAATCATTCCAATTTAAATATTTCAATTGAACTGGATGTGGCCAATTCAATTCAAATTCATTAATTAGTTAAAATTTTACAAATTTGTTTTTCTTTTTGCACAATCCTGATATTTACTCAGAAGTCATTCTGCCAGTAAATTTAGAACAGACAGAGAAAAAAATAGAAGACAGAGATCATACTTGTTTATTGCTGCTTCTTAACAAAGCTTTTTAATTAGAGAAATGCTCATTCATTAGATGAACACTGAACTAAAAGCCATACTTAACTAACTGCCCGTAAATCTGCGGTTCATTATTAGGTTGTTTCCAAATCAATTATTAACACTTAAAATGGACACTGGGCAGCGAGAGCGGTGCAGAGCCACAGGCCGCAGTCAGGGTTGAGTCCAGGCCCAGTAATTACTGTGATGAAGACACCTGCTACTCAATAGCTTCGACCCACACCGGCCGCCCGGCCCCCAGATGGCAGACATTTATGTCTGAGTGTCATTATTAATTTGTGTTAATTTGGTGGGGGTGGACGGGCTCGTCGCTCACCTGCGCAGGGGCTGCTGGGTAATTGAGCTCTAATGGCCTGATTGATCGGCAGGAGAGGAGAGAGCTCTGGCGACTATCACTCAGACGCTGAGAGGAAGCGCTCTGTAGACACAGCAGTTCAAACATCCATCGGACACTGACACCGCAATGTATCTTCAATCAATTTGCAAGTCATTTAGGTCACATTTTAAAGAATGACTCTGTTAAAGCAGCCCGTCTCACAATTTTATTCCCCTCTTCAATCATTTCAATTCCTCAATTATTTCCGACCTGGTGTAGGAAATATGATATAAAAAGAGTGTCCACTTTAACGCTAGGAACGATTCACTGTTCAAACGGCTTTTAAAGATCTGCTCCAGAGTGTTAAATCAATAACTGTGATCATAGAGAGAGACGACTCACTGAGTCGTGAATCATTTGGGTGAATCGTTTGAATGGAACGAAGATGGATGGCATCCAGACTGAGGTATCTGAGGAGTTTCATGTGTAAACACGGCAGAGCGTGGCATCGTAAACTCCCAGAAGCCCTCTGGTTTCCGTACATCAGATGTGCGATGTGCCCCCTGCACCGATAAGCCCTCATCATGTGACCCTATCTCTGCCCCGCAGATGCCAAGATCTCTCTCACCCGCTCACCCCAGGAGGGTGACATCAATCAGTTCTAAATGCTGGATGCCCCCCAAATGCCTGTCCTACTTCAACATATACAAGACACGGACGGAAGAGATCTTTCATTTACTTTCAATCATATGCACACTATTTAAAAAAATGGCATCAATGGTTCCATTACTAATTTAATAAAAAGTTATCAAAAGATTATTAACTGAGAATATATATATAGGTTAGGATGCCATCACTTTAAGACCTAATACATTGGATCAGATATACTGATAACACATGTAGCATAGCATTCACTTAAAGGGGTAGTCGACCCAAAAATAAAAGTTGTGTCATTATTTACTCATCCTCATATTTTTAAAACTTGTTTGGCTTAGTATCTTTCATGAAATGCAAAAGAATATAGGCCTATTTTGAAGAATGTTAGTAACTAACCCTCTTCGCTCCCATTGGCTTCGACTATATTTACAAGTGAACTGAAGCTGTTTGTTGACTTTATTCGTTTTTTAATAGACTATACCTTTAAGACATTACTGACCACGTTTACATAAATATTCATCCCGACATTGTTCTATATTTTTGTAATAAACCACTCAATCACATTATCCAGCTAAATTCTGGGTTTGGGGGACTTTCTGTCAGTGAAAGTGTTGCATTGAGTTTTTATCTCTTTTTAACATCAAGCATGATACACACTTTATTTTCTCATTCATGCAAGCTTTTTTAATCACTGTAACACATAAATACCTTTAAGCAGTCCTGCACTGCATGGATATATTTAGCTGTCAAAATGTATTTTGGTATACCACCCACGCATATTTTTGCCCAGCTGAGCTCGGTTAGGAAAGACACCATATTTCGCTAAGATGAAGAATAATGAATAATAAGTAATAGTAATAGGTTTTTAATAGATCTTAAACAACTGACTGACAAGAACACAGCACTAAAATAGTGTGATTGACCAATCCGGTCATCTAAAGCAATGCAGACTACATTTAGTCTACTAACTTGACATCTGTAGACACCATTCTTCAATTTAACCAATCACATTCAAATCCATAAACCAGCAGTCAAAAGACACCACTTTAGATTCAGTCCATATCATACATCTTATATCAGCAGATTCTGCCTTTCTCAGATCAGACACTAAAGAGGGTGACGCGGGTGAATTGGAAATTCAACGGAGTGTTTAACCACCTCTAAAGGGTCAACATTCACGAAGATAGAGCTTTCTTTCTAAAGACATCACGCCTAATTCAACTTCATGGTTTTTCATGCTCCCCTCTGACTATATTTATTAACCTTGTGAAACATCAATGTTCGGTTTTATTAATCACTGCTTACAACGTTTTGTTTTGTTCTCCTTGATTTTAAAGGAATGACACATCCAAAATGGAAAAATCATTATTTACCCACACTGCAAATTACAAACCTCTGTTATAAAATACGAAATTAGAAATTAAAAAAACAAACAACAACAACAAAAAAAACAACAACAGTATTTTGTGCTTCCGGTGTGCGGTCTCTTCAAATACAATTAATATTTTAATTAAAAAAAAGGTATTCCAATTTGTGTGCAAAGGGGCAGTACAGAAAAAAGAAAAGAAAAAAAAAACAGCTTAAAAGAATGAGAAAGTTCTAAATTAGAGTAATCCCACAGAATGAGGCCTTAGAGTCCAAAGTCCTCACAGACTTTTCCTTACGTTTCTTAACAGGATAAATATGAGATTCGTTACAATTTTTAATAACTATTGCTTAATTAATCCACATTCAAAATGAAATGCTAAATCCTAAAGGATTCCTCTTGCCGTCTGCGCAGTTAGGTCAACACTTTCCTCTTTTTTGCTCTTTCTTTAACGGCTGAAGGATCATAACGACAGCTAGAGCCTAACCGGAAGAATCAGCGATAGTGGCATCCAATCTTGTAGATGCAATATCAGTCAAGGGTTTAGTAATAAAATGCGTAGATGAAATGGTTAATAGCACAAAGGAGGTCACCTTAAGGTCAGTATGATGCAGAAACGTAAGTAGCACTGGGTTATGATCTGTATGTAACACAATTAACATCTGTTTATGTTTTTTCATCGGTTAATATGCAAATGCTGCACTTCGAGGAAAATAAGCTTCACCCTTTACAACAAACTGCTTCATGAACTGATTAACAAACACTGAGACTCTGTTAAAGGTGAAGAGTGTAATTTCTGTGCTGGCAGGATTAAAAAAAGTTTCTAAAATCTTCCCAAAGCAATGCCATTGGTCCAGCCAATGACAAATCCTTCTGTTTTAATAAACCATTTAATTTAATTTGGTGCATTTTTAAGTAGAGCATAAATTGCACGCTTCATCCTTAACCCCCGTCAACATTTAGCTTGAGATAACATACCTGAGCATCTGTGTTTAGCTCAATTTTTCCCTCGAAAGGCCCCCATGTGGTTCCTACAGGAAGCTGCTGGCGGCTGTGAATCCGTCGTTCTCCATCTTTGTTGAACAGGTCCAGCTCTCCTGTGAGACAGAACAGGGCAGTCAGTCAGTGTCACACAACAAAAGCTTCAAGCTGACTGTAAATACATTTTGAGTCGTGTAAACAACAGCATCAAAATTCTGTAATTTTTGACGCCTTTATTATTCTACACAGCAAGAAACACATTCTGTCTATTAAAACAATATCAAATTTTTCATTGATTTAAAAAAATTAATTACAATTTATTTAATGCAAAACTTATATATTAGTGCTGTCAAACAATTAATAGTCACTTCCACAATTTTGTTAACATATGTGTATGTATTGTGTATTTTATTATGTATATATATATATATATATACACACATACAGTATATGTTTTGAAAAGATTTACATGCATATACGTATAATTTATATATAAATATATTTATTATATAAACATATTTTCTTTTTACATGCGATATATACATAATAAATATATACAATATACACACATATACTATGTAAAAAAAACTTCTTTTTGGATACAATTAATCACGATTAATAATTTGACAGTACTAATACATTTTTAGTGCATATACACATTGTATATGCACCTGGACCAATAAGGCAGAAAAAGAGACAGAATTACATGAAAGAAATGGAAACCTACTTCTACAACAAAAAAAAAAAGCTAAATGAGAGAAAAAATGAACAAACTAATAAATAAAAAAAATAAGAAACAAGTAAAAAAATTGAAAATGATTATCTAAACACTCGGGTTCTTTTGGTTCTTGGCTCTTCCTCTAATGTAAAGTAAGCAACAACTTAGAAGCCATCCAAAACACTAGCAGCAGGACATTAGCATTAAAAAAAAAATACAAATCTCGCATTCTCTCTACATTTATGAATAACAATCACATCAACAATTTTTTTCGGCCAAATAATGTAGCTCATTAATAAATAACAGTAATATTGTAAGTATTTAACAACATCAGTACATAATTCACTGCATATCTGATCACAGAGTTAGTTAAAAGCCATGATTTGAGGATCATAGCACGTTTTCCTGCCTCTTCCATCGACTGAGAGCAGTATTTGATACAGACTCCAGCACCTGTTCTCAGAGCTGATGGCGATCAGATGGAGCGTGTCAAACCACTGGGATGCTAACTCCTCTTGAAAGAGCGTCTTTCGCTCTCTGATAAAACCTCGCTGAGATGTTACAGGCTTACCGGCTGGCAGCGTGGGCTCTATTTCTGTTTTTCCAGGAAGGGGGCCGAGGCCTCTTGTTAGTGGCGCGCTGAGCTCGGAGTTAATTAACCGTGTCACGGGATAGCACAGCTAGCCCCGCGAGTTCCCCGAGCGCCGCTATCTAATCAGTTAGATTTTCTGTGCTTTTTTAGGACAGTGATTAATCAAACAGTTATTATAATAGACTGCCTGGTCATGACTCTCGTCTCTCGGAGGGCTAGGGGGCTCTTGTCAAGAGGATCTCAAGAGTAGACTTCCGGCGGGTTTTCATGGAGATGTTGAGAGCTTTTCGGAGGCCGACCTGCGATTGAGGGAGATTTATCCCTCGGAGCTCGAGTGCTATCTGCTTTATCTTCCCGCCAGCGTCCTGTTCGACTGTGTCACAGCACTCATAACAACAGCACAGCTCTTTACAATGAGGCGAAGACTGAGAATCTGTAACATGCTGAAAATATTAACGTGCGTTGTTCGCAAAGCGCAGATGTTTCTCCTAAAATTCAATACGCAAGTGAAGATTACCGAAAGAGTCCTAAATTACTACGTATAGCCCACACTCTTAAGAACAAGGGTTCTTTAAGCCTGCACGATTTTTCCCCCAATTTTAGAGCCAGAACAAGTTGACCCCAGTTGAGGAAAGTCAAAGCAAGTCCGTAGATTAAAGCTGACAGATTCCACATTTTTAGAGTCTGTGACTTTTTTGCTTGTATCCAGTCAGAGGATATCAAACATGATTTTACTACCCTTTTGTTTTCATTTGTCAAGCGTAGCAACGAGGCACATTTTCCTGCGTGAGTTTGTAGTGATCGGAGCAACTTTTAATAGTGTATGAACCTCGGTTGTATGGTGTATGATGCTCAGTTTTCCTTTGTCACTATTTACTATTTAGTCGGTAAGCATAGTTTTTTATCTGTTGGGATTTTAAAAGTTATGTAGTGTATTCCAGCCTTTATTTGCATTGATTGACATATTTGCATTCAAGGTTCTCCGAAAAACCTTTAACAGCCATCGAATCTTTCTATTGCACAAAATGTTTTTCATACTAACCAAATAAATGTTCCTCATTGGCTTTGATCCATGAAATGTGCAAAAATGTTTTTTTCAGATGATTAAAATGTTCTTTAAAATGTTCATACAAAAGTGGTTCTTCTATGGCATCGACTTTTGGAACCTTTATTTTTAAATTGAAAAAGGTACTTCAGATGAATAAAATGTTTTTTTTTCTATAGCATTTGGAACATTTATTTGTAAAAGTGTGGATTATTTGGTCTTGAGAGAATCTGATGAGGAATGTTCAAGTTCATGTTTAGATCTCTGAGGTTTGGATTGTAGACTTGGGTTTATAGGATTATTGTATTTTTGGTGGTATTGTTGAGACAATTTCCTGTAAAATTCTATAGAAGACACTCAACATTTGAGAAGCAGGAGACCACCATTTGTTCTCTGTCTGGGAACAGGGACATTAAACAGGCATCATTTGTGATTTTGACTGCAGTCAGACAGTGTCTGAACACAACATAAAGGTGTTTCTGTAGTGCAGCATGTTTTGTGACCTGTGCTAAATAAAGGCTGGTTGCTAGATGATCTTCAGCATGGTCTTTGTGGGCTGAAAGCAGTACAGAGCTGATTGAACTTTAAAATGACCTATTCAGCTGTGTTTCTCACTGCAGATATCAGCTGCGTATCTGTGACACACTAACACGCCAGTCTGCTTGTATGGAAATTCCCCTGCGACTGAATAAACATATCACAGTACGATTGCCAGACATTTGCTAAATATCACAACAACGCGTGACAGAGACTTCAGCAAGAGCAAATGAGAATTTTAAAAAGATAACTATTTACAGTAGCTAACATGAACTAACAATGAAAAGGTTCTATTAGTTCTAATGCATTTACTAAGATAATCATCTACAGTAGAATATAACGTTATATCTGTTGATTCTCTAATTCTACCTGTAAATTGATCTATTATATCTATCTGTTAACTAATGGACCTGAGCTGACATGACCTAACAATCAATAGTTCTGTTTTTATTAAATAACCTAATGCTTAAAAATACTATAACAAATGTTCTGATCATTGTTTGTTCATTTTTTCATCAATCACTTACCCCAGTGTATGTCTTCGGAACACAATAGATATTTTGGATAGGCTTGTGACTGTCCCATTGACTGCCAAGTAATGAACACTGTCAAGGTCCAGAAAAGTATGAAAGACATTGTCAAAACAACCCATCTTCCATCAGTGGTTCAATCGTAACATTATGAAGCTACGAGATTATTTTTGTATAGAAAGGAAAACAACAATAAAGACTATTCAACAATTTGTCACCGTAACGTCACTTTAGCGCCATTTTATCGATGAAATATCGCAGTATTGCACGCTGTTCTGTGTAGCCGTGCACTTAAATACACTTAGAAATACACTTAGAAAAAGCGTCCTTGTTTTGCAGCTGACACAGAAAAGCATACTCAGTTTGAGTCCACCGGATACTCTCCAAAATGGCACTACAGTGAAGTTAAGTTGCCAAATCGTTACATAAAGTCATTATTTTTGTTTTTTTCCAAACAAAAAGTATTCTTGTAGTTTCATGACATTAGGGTTGAACCATTGATGGCAGACTGAGCATTCTGACGATGTCTTTCATACTTTTCTGGACCTTGACAGTGTTATTGGGCAGTCAATGGGACAGTCACAAGCCTCCCGGTTTTCATCAAAAAGTTCTTAAATTGTGTTTTAAAAATCAGTTGGGATTTTTTTCAAAATGTATACTATTACTTTTTTGCAACATACTAACTCAGTTTAGGCATTACAGCTTTATATTACACAGTTTCAAAAAGACTGATATACTGTATATCCATAGCCCTTATCTGTATTAGCCTCTATTATTTACTGAATCACATTGCTAATAAAGATCATGGTAACTGAATACTGCAATCATTCAATCCTATGGAAAAAATCAAAATACCATGTTATTTCCAGAATAATTATGTATATACTGTTATGTTATGTTACGTTAGAAGAATGATTTTCCTCATTTCCTGTTCAGCACTAATGCCTGTTATGGAGCTCAGCAGAGATAGTGGTAGAATTTGGGAGGCGGGGGGTCTCTCTGAAGCCTGTCGCGTTCCCGCCAGCCTGTTGGAAGGTGGGGAACCTCATTAAAGGGAAATAATTAAGCGCTGGAGCGCAGCTGGTCCACATCACAGGCAGGCTAAATCTATGCTAGCCCACCACCGCTTGATGTGCTCTGTTCCTACTCTGATAAGACCTCGTGGCCTTTCGCCATGATCGCACAAGTTTCTCTTTAGCCCGGCTTGACACTTTCGCTGAAGTCTTCCGTGCATCCCATGCCGGGGTGAATGAGGAAGGCGTGCGGCACAAGGACATCTGAAGTCCTAACGCTGGTTAAGTACAAACGTGCCAGTCGTCCGCTGAGCGTTCCAAGCCACGTCTCGAAAGCTCACGTCCCAGCTGGCTCGTCCCAGCTGTTACCGATACCACACGAGCCCGAGAGGCAAGACGACGACATACGGCTCTGTGTGCGTAATGAGCCAGCCTGCCACCGTCGCCATGTTTGCCACAAGCGTTTAGATGTTGACTCGCCATAGATTACGAGATCAAGATGTACAGTCGCAGATTATCCGTTTGGATCTGGCACGGATGCCGATGAATGCTGGCTTTGCCACTCCATTACTGAAGTGTACTTTTAAATCTTTTCTAGATTTGCCACGAGTCAAACATACAGTAAAAAAGTAATGAGTAAATTTAGATTTTAGAGCTTGATGTACAAAGTGAGAGAGGATAGCTCATTGTAGAGCTAATGAAACTGCTTAATAATATGTTCATGCAATATAGTTTACATTTCATAAACTATTTATATTTCATTTTTATTTTATTTCAATATTTTTCCATTTTGGAGATAAAGTGTAATACAAAATTAAACAAATAATGTTGTTAAACCTAGCAGGAAGGTTTAGATTTTTATGGTTGTTTATTTTATAAAATAAAAAAATCAAATTTAATTGTAAACAAAACATTGTTAAACAAAACAGGTTTTTGTATAGTTGTTTACTTTGCCTGCTAAATTCAGATAATCATATAGTTGTATTTTTTCAGATTTGCACGTTATTGAAAATAATGATATCACACAGTATTTTGTATAATAAGTATAAAATATTCAGGAATAATTATAAATTAAGCTGGATTGCTAGCTTAACCTGTTCTAGCCTGGTTAGTTTGGTATGTTTTCTGGTTTTAGTGGATTTCAAACCAGCTGGTCAACCAGCTAAACCAGACCAGCTAGACCTGTTACATCCGGCTAAGACCAGCTTAATCTGTGCAGGGTAGTTACTACAAAACATTTAGCATTGCCTTTCCCTCTCTGGTCATTATCAAAACAAACTGAGGCTAGTTTTTGGGTCACATCTCATCAGTTGAGTATCACTGAAACAGAAACCGCAAGATGAGTTTAGTAGTGGTAATGAAGCGTCCTCAGCAAAAGCTCACAGGTCGAAACACCCAAAAGCTCTCTCATCAACCAGCGCTGAAATGCCACCATCTTGGCACGGAGAAGCTGTTGATATGAGTGAAGAGAACTCCATCCCCCCGTCCCTCCACTCCTCCCTAGATAAGATCATCTGTCGCTCTTCTCCGGGGTCCGCTCCCCCTCACCACAGATCCCTGGCAGAACCATGAATGTCCCTTTTGTGTGCACAGATCTACCTCTGATAGCCCCAAAAAGATGCTGCACGCGGCAACTGTTTGTTTCCCCCCGTGACGGAGAGACGATGGGGGATGGAGGGGGTCACGTCTCCCACCTCTAAAATACAGACAAAAACTAGATGAAAACATACGTTTGTAGGAACCAACAAGTACAACGAAATGGCGCGAGAAGAAAAAGAAACAACTTCTTGATGAGAAGGCGACAGTGCTTTACCTCTAAAAGCATTTTACCCCAAAACACACAGTCTTTATTAGCCATTACCACACATTCACACTTGATCTGAAATTATCTGGATCAGATCAAGATGGATCTTTTTTTTTTAAAAAAAAGGCCAAATTTCGTTTTTTGAAGGACAAATGCCCATCAGCCATGTACGACAATGCAGGAGTCCCATATCAAGATGTACAGCAGCTTATGAAGCAAATGAACATACTGTGAGGGGCACGTGGAGAGAAATGGAGAGCTCTGTATCACTCCACAAAAGGTGCAGGAGCTCTGAAGGAGATATGTGATCTGAAATTTTACAGCTGAAGGAGAAATGTCAGAGCGTTTCGATAAGAGAGCGATGAACTTTCCTCCACCCTCCTCCAAACCCCCATTATCAGCTCGAAGAGAAGCAAATGCATCATTTTTATCCCACGGCTTTACCATTATCTCCTCGGCAGACACTTGTTTTAAAACACACGAGGACCTTTTTACCTCGCTCGCTCTCTCTCTTTCTTTCTCACACACACACATACGCTATCTCTCTTAATAAACTTACCTCTTACTAAAAGGGGCTGGAATTTTGTAGTATTCTGACAACATGCATCCTGTATGCAAGAAGAAACTTACTGAAAAGTACTGCTCATTTAAAGTGGTGCAGTGATGGAACCAAATGGTAATTCCACTTGATACAAACTACTGTTCAAAAGTTTTGGCACAGTGAGATTTCAAAAAAAAAAAAAAAAATCGGCAGATTCCATTAGATGTATCAAGTCACAACTAAGACATTTATATCACAACTATATGCACAAAAACATAACGTTTCTTATTAAATGTTTCTTAAGCGTACATCAGCATATTAGAATGATTTCTGACACTGAAGACTGTAAATATCTAATTATATAAAAACCATTTAATATATAAAATAGATTTAAATTAATAAAATAATATATCATAGTACAATTTAGCTGTACCCTGATAAATATTATGGTACTGTACTGCGCTATCATTAAGCAACATAGAATTCTTCAAAGAATATCACGGCACTACTACGGTACAAAAAGTGCTAGTACAATTGGCTTTTAGAGCCAAATGCTGTAGTAACCTCATCTCCCGGCAGGAACTAACCAGTCAAACCTTGATGGTCCAGCTTCCTCCAGCTCATTTAGATCAAAACCTGAGCAAAGTCTTTCCGAGAACAATCTCTTTTCCCTTCTGTCACTCTAAATGATAAGACAAAAAAGATTAGACGTAAACTTGAGGAAGATGCCCTATCTGAATCTAGAGGAGACTTTCTCCGGCTAACAAATTTGATAGTGTGCGATGCGTTACAAATCTCAGCGCTCATGTGGGATATAATTCCTCTTTCTCCTGTCAGCGCCGACTGACTAATGGTGCCTGCAATCACTGTAAACGCTCACAAATACTTTGAATTATGGGAATGCTGCTTTCAGCCCCTTTGAAAGGACCTCGCCGCGTTCTCGATGATCTGAAGGAGAACGTTCGGATGTATTTCCCTTCCACAAGACGACACACAAATAAACGGCCACTTATCTGCGGGTGTGTTAATAACTATCGAGCTCCGGGGTCACCAACAGCTCACGTATCTCCCGCACGTTTGTTTTTCCTCTGCATTTACAGGTGCTGTTTTTCTCCAGTGGCTCGAGCGGGTCATTAGCTCTATCCGCAGCCGCCCCTCCAGTCAATTACCACATTTCAAACTTTCCTCCAGCACAAATCCGGCCGCTCCTGCCTGCCTGACCCAGTTGTCTTTTGTGAGGAGGTCTTAGCTCCAGCAGTTTGACAGTCAACAGATAAGATGGATTAAGTTTTTTTTTTTTTTTTCCTCTCTCCCCTTCTCTCTCTCATCCGGTTTTGATATAAACGGCGTAAAAGCAGGTTAAATCAGTCACTTTCAGGAGGAGTTTTTAAATGGCTGGAGATAGCGGGTGATAGAAGGCCTAAACCTGACACTGGGGCATAGAAGGTCACGGGCACGCTGTTTAATAACTAACAAACTCCTGATGAGGGAAAAGTCAAGAGGAGAAACATCAGTCATGACGCTGAAACCGAAATGTGTTTCAGTTTTTCATTTCACATTTTTATGCTTGTTTGCTCGGTATAGCTACTGTATAGAAAGGGTTATGCTTGAATTATTTCAGATGGTAAAACAATAAACTGGCCATCTGCAAAATATGGAGAATTGTAGATATGGAGGGAAACTGCATTTAAAAAATAACATGGATATGAACTTACCTTCTTTGCGCTAGAATTCTTTTACTCTAGGGATATTTCTCATAGTAGGTTTAATTTTATATTTGTAAAAACCACAGAGGTCAGACTACAAAAAAATTCTTTGAACACTGATTAAAATATAAGATCTCTTTACAGAATGTGGGGTAGGTTGTCCCAAAACGGTAAAAGAAAACATACAGGTATTTTAATTTCAGTTTGGAGGATACAATTATACAAATACATATCTCACACATTATGTAAGATGTAAAGTCGTAAGATTTGTAATTGGATTTTTTTCCTCAAAACCTTATAGTTAAAGACATTGTGACAACCAGCCCCGGTGTCCCTTGCATATAGAAAGAAGCATTGCTTTTTTTGCAGTCCTGTGATTTCAGTGTTATTTTAAAATGAATTCCTGTGTATTCATGTATTACTCTGAGGCCATTAAACTGTGTGCATAATTATAAAAGAATGATCAAAATCCTGTTTAAAGTACTTTATAGACAGTATATCACATCACACTGCATGCCAACTTCCTCAAGTACCTCCTCTCAACTGCCCATTTATATTTAATGCTTTAAGGAATAAATTACCAACATGCACGCTCCGTGGGAATCGAACCCATGACCTTCACATTGCTTTCACCACCAGTTGAGCTTCAGGAACATTTTTAGAAAACGCGACTATAGGTTAAAGCATCACCTAGCAGGTTTTCGCAAAATTCTATGATCAACTAGCCGCTGTACATTTATAGATCACTTGTCAAATCGTGTAAAACAAGTTAGTGAGCGACGCATTAAGGACAAGTTCGGACTGAGTGTGTGTGTGTGTGCGTGTGTGTGTGTGTCGGTGACAGGGGAAAGTAATCCTATACACAGGCTGCTATTGTGAAATGAGAAGCTAGCCTCCTCGGCTGGCAGAGAGCAGATGCACCTCTCTTCCCCTATCCTAATCTGGAAAGGACTTAAAGGAGTCTTATCTCCGGGCTCTCCTGCTTCATTTCATGCTTGATTTACTTTAATTTGTCTGATAGGGCACGAGGATTTGGAAATGGCCCATCTTTCGCTGGAAAATGTTCTGATTTTTCTCCGGCATTGTTATGTGGCGGTTTTTGACTCTGGTTTCTCTCTCTCCATCTTTCTCTGCTTCTATTTCTCTCTTTTTTCCCTCCCTCTCTCTCCCTCTGTCTGTCTTCCTGGAGAACAGATCTCGCTCCTGTGCAACATTCTGTTTGAGTGCATTTAGATTCAAGCTAACACAGCAGAAAGTGTTTGTGTGTGTGTGTGTGTGATTTTACCAGCTCCAGTGTTGGTCTGTTTGCCTTTCAGATTGGCAGAGAGCGACGCCGGAGGAAAGAGGAGCAGCCGAGTGCTTCAAACCACAGAGATCTTGTGTTTAAGGTATAGAGGGTGAGACTCGCCCTCGTCTCGCCCACAAGTGTGTGAGCTGATAAAGTCAGAGAAGAAGAGAGCTGCCGGCCCACACACGCCTGAACCTCCGCAGCTGGAGCTGCGGTCCCGGTACAGCTCTGTCTGTCTGAACCTCCGGCTCTGTAATACCTGAAGGAAATCTATCCGGTAGCCTTTCCTTTCCTTTCAATGGCAGCTGCTCGGCTGGCACAGGACCCTGTGGATGTGCACTATTAAAAATCTGCCATCTTTGCTCACGGGCGCTCGGTTCTGCTGGCAGGCAGTTTTAAGCCAATCACCTGAGCTGTGAAAATGAAGTCATGACAAGTTCATTTCAGGCTTTTAAGAGTCTTCTAATAATAATAATGATAATCGGGCGCTGGTGCAGCACTGATAATTGATCATTTAAAACATTTCTGAATTGTAAAACAACTAAAAAGCATGCAGATTTTTTTCTCATGATTATTTATGATTATCAAATATATTTTTTTCAATTTTAATAAAAATATGATAAACAATAGAACAAAAACAATTGAAAAGAAATAACATATAACATAATAATTATATATATATATATATATATATATATATATATATATATATATATATATATATATATATATATATATATATATATATTTTATATATTTATTTATACAGAAAACCCAAAGATCAATATGGCATCTGTAGGAATTAACATCAATCTGACTTAAGCATATTGTTAAACAAATGCAACAGATCTGAGAACTTTAAATCTCTATACATCTAACTACAGTTTTCCTCTGTGCTGAACTCCACCAAAATTATTCAGGAGATTTCACAATCAGACGACTCTCTCCATGCACAAATCAATTCATCTCCAGTCAAGAACCTTTACAAAAGATGAGCTACCATGACAACACACTCATTCCCCAACTCCTCATTCTCTCCCTCTCTCCAAACACACACACATTCACGAAGACGATATGGAAAAGAGGACAGACATTGAAATTCTTGTCACAGGCTGAATTTATTTGACTTCGGCTCTGTGTGCGCTGATAAACAGAGTGATGATCCAGTCACACATCTTTATCCATGCTTTGCTTTAATTAACACTGACTTGTTTGTTGAAAAGATGATTAATATGCCAATGAAAATTGCATAATTGAATACCACAACACACACATACATACAAGAAACTATAAGTTTCATGTGGAATTCTTAACAACAAAAATTGTTGTTGTTTCTGAGATGAGGTGATAAGGCTTTCCATGAATGGTAGAAGTGGAGGTATTTTGGGGTTTGTGGAAAAATAGTGAATATGCATTTTGGTTTTTCTACTCCTCCCCTAATTAAGGGGGCATTTACTTTGATATGGATGCCTCTCACAGCACACCCTCTTTTTGCCCTCCTTTTTTATTCCACCAGTATTCCATGTAGCCGTCTGCAGATTGGAGAATTTTGACTCATGCAGTTTTAATTAACTGCCAGGTTTTATTTTATAATGCTTCTGATTGTGCCTCACCCAATCAGCATGCAGTGTCATCTGTTTTATTAATTACGTCGATCATAAAATCAAAAAATGATTTAATAAGCAGCTCTGAAATAATTTAATCTATATACGTTACTATTCAAAGTTTGTGTTCAGTAAGCTTTTTATTGCTTTTTAAATATATATATTTTTAATGAATTTAAATAATTAATACATGTATTAAATTAATCAAATTGACAGTAAAAACATTTATAATATTACAAAATATGTTTTAAATAAATAAACAAATATCATTTCTTTTTCATAACATATAGGAATAAATAAAGCCTTGTTGAAATAAAAGACAATTTTGTTCAAAATCTCGCCAAACAAAACTTGTCGTTATTAATATTTAATAAATTAAAAATAAATAAAAGTCAGATATTAGCCATAGCTTTAAATTGTACATTATCTATCATTATCTCTCATCTCACAGATTTCTGATGCAGAGATCTATAAACTCTCTCTCTCTCTCTCTCTCTCTCTCTCTCTCTCTCTCTCTCTCTCTATATATATATATATATATATATATATATATATATATATATATATATATATATATATATATATATAGAGTGATATAATGAAGATAAAGGAACATGTCTATGGAACTGATAATCCTAGTTCAGATTCACATTACACACACAATTACAATAATGTGCATTACTTCCCAGCACACAACAGAGGTCTATATTCATATCTGAACATTGAAATAATAACATCTTAGTTTGATAATAAAGAGTGCAGCATTATTCTAGCCTGTTCACTATCAGCTCATTTTCAGATTGATTCCATTGCTAACAAGCATGAAGTCATTGCTCTTAAACCTCTTAACATCTCGGATCAGTGGAGAAATTTGCATCCGGACACTTTAAGACTACGAGCGAAGAGTTCAGGCTAATCTCTGCTTGAGCATGTCATCAGCGCAAGAATCAGCCGCTGTGTGTGTGTGTGTGTGTGTGCCAGTAAATTACCAAACCGTAGCTCCTCCCTCCCCAGTAAACACAAAAGCAAGCCCCGCCCCCAAACTGGCATCCGTGCATCAGGTTGCTGCGTTAGTTCAGTTCCCAAACACCGGCGGAAATCACATCCACCTTATTTAAACCTTTTAAATACAATGATTCTTCGACCCACCTCGTCTACATAACCCGGCTCATTCAGTACCAAATTCTACTGTACCGCATTGTCACGACAATCTGATTTCGCACAATACCACTTATCTGCGCGAGACTAGCAGAGAAAGCCTGCGGTAAGATGGCTGAGAGCAGCGAACGAGACACCCTCGCTCGGAAAATGAGCGGCAGTCAGGCATGTCAAAATTTCTTGATTACATGGGAAATAAACAACTCCGACTGAAAGCCTCCGCTCAAACTTGGTGCTTTGCATACATTAAATTCCGGTCTGTCTATAAGTCGTCTTAAAACGCTTAGGTATCAGCGCGAGCGCCTCTGACAACGTTCCCTCACGAGTTCGTCTGCGCCGTTATCAGACCTCTCAAATGGATCTCCAGCTCCAGTGACAAAAGCCAGACGAAGCTCTCCTAAAGGATACATCTTTTTATCCACGCGCTTCCTCGCCAATCCACATGTGTGAGAGCCGCTGCGGCCCGAGCAGGAGTTTACCAATCTTTGCTTTCCAAGACTCTCTCTCTCTCTCTCTCTCTCTCTCCCTCTTTCCTCTCTGTGTTAAAGGCTTGAGGGGTTCAATCAATGCTGCTTTGATCTCGGCTGGAACTATAATTATTTAACATTGTTACAAGGATTTCTCTAATCCATTCTACCATTAAATCCCTTTTAGACCCTCATCTTCAGGAGCCTAATCTGCATCTGGGCCCCCCCTCCCTCCCTCCCTCCCTCCCCTCGGACGGCACCGTGACTTAACAGACTTCTGCGAATAATTAGAGGAAAAGATACAAATGCGAAGAGAAAGATGAGAAACTTTGCCGGTCGCTGGACACGAGCAGGTGTCAGTTGCCGAGCGTCGAATAACAGTTCGCACGCAACGTTTTTTGTTTTTTTTGTGGTGGGTATGGTGGGATGTTTATCTGAAAGCCCAGCATTAAAGCATGTAATTCAAAAGCTGTCAGCGAGCAGACAATGAAGTGTCGGTTTGCAGCTATTTGAATGTTTAATTCCTGGATTCTAGGTCATAGCTAAATATGTTGACAGAGTCTGCGTGTTATAGGAGCAAACCCTTGTGATGTTCGTAATTGTGATAAATATGCTAAATCGGTGGCGCCACTAAAGGGTTAATTCACCCAACAGTTGAAATTCTGGTATAATATACTAACCCTAATGTCATTCCAATCCAATGTGACTTCCTTTTCGAAGAGACCACAGAATGACGGGTTCCATGAAGTTTCGCAAAAATGCAGCACGAAAATCCAATAAAAGCAGCTGTATGTCATATTCAGGTTTTCTAAAGCCACGCCATACCTTCGTGCGAGGGACAGAGATGCCATCTGCGTTAGCTCAACTCTACTAAAAAAGCCTTAAAACAACATATGTATATATTGATATCTTGAATAAATGTGTATTTTTTTAGGAATATTTTGAAGAACGTTCGTTCTTTTCCCGTTGCCTTCCATTTCTACAGACAAAGACATGGGAGTAGTTGATGGGAACCGAACCTGTCTGGTTAAGAGCATTGTTAAAACATAATTCATGATATAACGCATTCTAAGAATGCATAATATTAAACAAGCATAAACTACTGACTTTTTGTCAACTCGTGGTTTAAGCTGATTTAAAATATAACTAAAAATATATTTTTTTAAACAAAGCTGACCACATTAGTGGTCATGCAGAAATAAATGAGACTAAAATAATAAAATCTACATTAATTTGACAATGCAACACTGAATAAATCTCGACAGCTTGAATAAAAGTGATTTTTTCCTTCCGTCTGTCCAGATCACTTTCCAAACCTTACTTTCTTTTGTAGATGGAAAGAAGAAATAGAAGAATATTGGTAACCCTTTCATTTCCCATCGACTTTCCACATTACGGACAAAAATACAATGGGAACCAAAACTGTCCGGTTAACAACATTCTTAAAAAATTTAAACAATAACAAACATAATAATAATAAAATATTTTAACACGGTAAGGCAAACAACATCAACATTTTTGTCAAAATAGGTCTATTTATTATTTGCTATAAGTCATTTGCTTTCATCAGATTAAAAAAACGTAAACATCTCCTTTTGTCTTTCCCACAAAAATTAAAAAAAAAACCATCATGTCGGTTTGGAACGACACGAGTAAATGATGACAGAAGATTTATTTTTGGGTGAACTTTTCCTTTAAGACCTTCATCCATCTTTTAGCTGCGGTATTTTCAGATCCGCACAGAAATCTAAGGCGGTTAGCACTGAACCCATAACCGCCATCTGTTTGTTTTGGGCTGGGAAAAACAAAAAAGACACGTTGATAATTGTGACGCATGTTGAAAAAACACCCAATGGCCTTTTCAAATATTTGTGCCGCTGTGTTTTGCGCCGATATAAATAGCAGCACAGCAAACGCAAACATTTGTCGAGGCACCTGCCATGCTATCGTGACCATCTGCTCCACAAATTCACTTAGCATGACATATGTGCATTAAAGCTGAAGCGGCTATTGTTTGGTGCGGGCGAGGGGGTCCGGTCAAGGGCGGACAGCGTCAGCTCCACGTACAGGTGGGCTGAGAGGAGAACAGGGGATCTATACGTGGAGAAGGGATACCAGGACTTCTTGTCTTCAGGGCTTCTTCAGCAGAACCTGCCCGTGTTCGGCTCGTGGCCCGGGTCCAGTTGGCACACGCAGACCAAACCGACTGTGTCCGACAGGCGCCGCTGAGCTTAGAGAGCCGCTCGTGAGGAGGTGTGTCGGTCCTCAAGGTGATTGGATCTAGCTGAGGATCCATTGGATGACCACAAGTCTCCTTTCATCGTCATCTCCTCATGCATTCTTGGAATATATAATATATACAGTAAAAATATATATACATATTCCTTTATTTTTTTAAAGTTGAACTGATTTAAAATGTAATTAAAATAAAATTCTAAACACTTGACCATATAAGTGGTTTTGGATAACATGACATCTTTTTACACAGTGTCAGTTTTTAGTCAAAATAAAATATGAATTAATTTGGCTATGTATGTGGATCTTTCTATAAACAATGCATTAACTACCCATCAAACGTTTTTCGAACATTAAGGTTTTAAAAAAAAAAAAATTATATTTCTCTTTTGCTCACCAATCCTGCATTTACTCGATCCAAAATACAGTAAAACCATTAATAATCTGAAATATTTTTACTATTTAAAATGCCTGCTTTCTTGAATGTATTTTAAAATTTTATTTTATTCCTGTAAAAAAGGCCAAATTTTCAGCATCATTAATCCAGTCTTCAGTGTCACGTGATCCTTCAGAAATCATACTAATAAGATGAATTTCTGCTCAAGAAATTATTCTATCAATAATAAAACTGTTGGCATACACTATGCCATTCAAAAGCCTGTATATGTATATATATATGTGTGTGTATATATATATATATATATATATATATATATATACACAGTATATATAATTTATTTTAACTAAAATAAGAGACACACACTTAAACGTGATTAATAAAAAGGGATATATAACGACAAATAAATATAGGCTTGATACATATTACAATTTAATATATATTATCAACAGTTTCATATACTGTATATAAACTGGAGACTAAAAAGAGTCTAAAATGTCTTGTTTTCCTCAGTATAACTACTTTAAGTTGAAGTTAAAGGCTTCTATTTAAGGGCAGACGTAGTGATAAGTACAAAAAAGAAGTTCATTAATCCATAAAAGCTTCCTTCCCTTTCTGTTCCTGCACATGCACTTTCTTTATGCCTTGAGGAGCGTGTCAAGATATGTATCAAAGACGTCCATGATAATTAACAAAATAGCTGTACAGGCTATTACCACTAATATACAGAAGCCCACGACGAGAGAGAATGAAGGAGACGGAGGAGCAGATAACGGAGCACCGCCTTTATGAGCTGAGAGTGGATGTTCCTTTAATCTCAGGGATGCTCTCCTGCCTTCACAGAACATGCTTACGGACTAGAAGTGAACTTTTGTGGAACTCAAGTGCTTATAGGGGTCAAATCATATTTTGCTCCCCAAAGTTTTGTGCCAAGACTTGCCATGATATAGATTTTCGTGATCATTTTTTCAGCCTCTCTCTGACCATTTTGATCCATCTCAGTTGCTTGAATATTTGGATTTGTTTAGTGACTTTCTGCTGGTTGTATCTTTCAGTATCAGGTGGTGAAAAATGCTTTTTTTTGTGCTCTGGATGAGGCAATGACAAATCATCTACTCGGTTCAGTAGGTTAAAACGAGATGAAAAATCAAAGTCGGTACATGGGCGTGAATGAGAATCATTCATTCACCTAAAACATTCATTCTCAAACATTAGTTAGCTTTGCTGTTTTAGTGATCAGTTATATACACTAAAATAACATCATCATAAAATATAATGCATATAATATACATAAAAAAAACAATATGAACATAAAAAAATTATGAAAATACAAAAGCACACAACAAAATGCCAAAAAAGTAACTAAAAATGAAATTAAAAACAAAAAAAAATGATTTATATAAATTAAATACAAATTCTAATTAAATATGTTAAAATTCATTTGAGCTAGTTTTGCAGACTTTTTTTATTTTAATTTAGTTTACTACTAACATAACTAAAACCTACATATATATATACAAACTATAGACATATTTAATAAAAAAAGTAATAGAAAGGACAAAAACACACAACAAAGTTACTACATTAAAATGAAACCAGAGAATATGTACTGCATATATATATATATATATATATATATATATATATATATATATATATATATATATATATATATATAAAACCTAATTTAAAATAGTAATATATAGTAAAATAACAGGTAAAACACCACTGATTTGTGACCTTTTTAACATTGAAGCTTGTGAAGTTCTACAAGAGAAAACTTCAGCTAAAGCAAATCTTAGAATTGGTTTTAAAAGATTTTTAAAGCAGGAGCAACCTGAGCGAGTCTCTTCATTAAGATACTGTCCTTCTTTTGATGTACTCTCTATTAAATATCCTATTCACACTGAACAATTAAGAATTATCCGTTTCCGATCGCAATCGTTCATTTCAACTTAAGCTGGCCAATAACAAAGACCCCAGATTTGAACATTAAAAAAGGAGTAAAAAATAAAATAAATAAAGCGATAACAAGGTGGTCTCTTAAACTAAATAAATTTGCTTTTAATCGCTGCGAACAGGAAGTCGTGTCATTTGAGATGTTCGTATTTGATGGTGCGATTCCCATCTTTATTTAAATTATAACAGGCCCATCTGACTTTTCCAACACAATGGGAGGAATGAAAGGGGGGAAATGGCCTTTCAGAAGAAGACATGACGTGAAAGTGAATGCGGTTCTTACGTGCGGAGATTAATGTCCACTGTACAGCTCCCCGAGAGACAGTGATGCAGCCGCGTGAGCGATGTCATATCCTGTATTCTGAGAGGCTTGTTTCCTGTTGGGCGATTTTCTCATTTGCATTCTATTTTGCCAGAAAACCGCATTCCTGCCCGAGTTTGACAGTAATGTCTCTGTGAGGAGCGAATGGGGCATGTAGAATAGATCGTATCTGTGTAATGTAACAAGATTATCAGCAGCATTAGCAACCGTCGGCGCTATCAGAGAGATCGTGGTGGGAGGTAAATATGGAATTCAGCAGTGAGATGAATCTGACAAACTAGATTAAAAGGGATAGTTCAGGCAAAAATGAAAATTCTGCCATTATCTGCTCACCCTCGTCTGCCTCCGATGAGATTTGAGAGCTGGAGGCAAGATTTTCAGTGAATAACGCCTTAAATGTCAGTTTGATGCTCATACAAAGCTATCGTATGACTTCAGAAGAGTTGGAATATAGCACACGATTCACATAGACTACTATCAGGCTTTTTTATGCTGATTATTGGTCTTTTTAGAACTGTTTGTAACTGACAGGATTCTCACTGACAGTATAAATCTACTTCAGAATCTACTGGATATTCACCTTGTATTGTGTTTGTACATCTGCTGCGTTTGTTTCGGACATGTAAAGCACTTTGGGCAACTGGTGTTGCTTTTAAATGTGCGATACCAATCAATGCTGAAATATGCAACACTATTTTGTTTTACACATTTAACAATTTTTGGTTCTTTTTTTTGGTGTAACTATTATCCCAACAACAATCCTGGATAATTTCGAACATTGACACACTATTAAGATTATATATAAACACAAATTACAATCAGTTATTGACTTTATTGGTTTTATTTTCATTAATTTTATTTTTAGACATTTATTTCATTTTCACTGTATTCAATTGTGTTTTTATAAATAAGCTTCAAGTTAGAGTTAGATGATGACTGAAGTAAAAATAAATACATGTACAGTAAAACTAGAGAACAAAAAGGGGCTTGCACGCTGAAAAATGCTATGCATGGAGATAAATAATTAGAAAATTATAATTTAAAGTATCATGCATCAGTAAATGAACTGAAACTTGTATACTGATTTCAGACTAGTTAGCAGTTTTTGCTTGCTAAGGCAAAACACTGAACTTCAACATGGCATGCCTGGCCCCGTTTATGCTCCAAACCTGAGTGACACCAGAAAACAATTTTCACCTAGCAGCCGATAAAACAGGTGAAAAGAATCCCACCGACTAACACTCAAGACATATCTGGAGACCTCAAGCACGGCTCACATTTCCATCAGAAAATACAGAATTCTACTGTTGTTCTGGAACATGTTTCTTTGTTTGATACTTTCACAGATGAGCGACACAACCAACAAAAAGCATTCATTCAAAACAAATAGGAAGAGAATTGTCTCTCCCTATTACAGGACGGATGATCAGAGAGACATTGGGCTGCTTAGCCCCCCTTCCTTTTTTCTTTTTTTTTAAAGCAGGAGTTTAAAGCTCAGCGTTTTCTTCCGGAAAGCTTTAACTGGTCTATGATGCCTCTTTTTGTATGCGCTTGCCCCCATCGTTGTGTGACTGACCCCCTCAGCCCTGCTGGCTGCCTGATCACAGGGACCGTTTATTACCGTCGTCCCTACCGCTCTTATCTTACGCCGCCAATGCTCATTTCCTTTCCAGATTGAAATGCAAATGTGAAATTTAATGATAAATGCATTATCTGATAGGTGCTGATAACTCTGATTCGCTGTCAGTATAAAATACACACCCCAGGGGGCTCACCGGTGCCAACTTGCCCAAATCCACTTTCTTATAAATGTACGTACCTGCAATAAATTCTGGAGGTCATATGCATTAAAGGGGGAATCATATTTTGTGTATTCTGCGATGTGATGCCACGGCTGAACAGTAATTGCTGCCGTTGCTATCTTGTTGGATGTATTATCCATCACTTTGATGAAGTGACTTTTAAGAAGTGCAAAAAAGACAGATAAAACAGATTTTTTTTCTACTGAGAGACGGCGAGGGAAAATCTGCATGGTAAGGCGAGATTCTTGGAAAAGAAAAGATATCTGTTTTTGCGTCTGTTGTGTGCTTTCTACTGAAGCTTAAAGGGATGGTTTATTTAAAAAAAAAATTGAAATTCTGTCATCATTTTCTAAACCTCATGTCATTCCAAACCTGTATGGACTCCTTTCTTCTGTTGAACAAAAAAGGAGAGCATTGGCAGAATATCCATGCTGCTCTTTTTGATATATTTAAGATTTTGGGATGTTTTCTGAAGTAAATTTTAAGCAAAAATAATAAGTAATCAGTAATTAAAAGTAACTATTTAAAAAGAAAGTATTTTCCAATGTAGCTCCTAAATCGCAAATTAAATAAATAATCACATTTAAATCAGTCCAAATTTAATTTAATTTAATTTAATTTAATTTAATTTTTAAGGACAGTTTTTTTCTCAAAACAAAACTATTTGATAGCTTCAATTACTATTTTTACAGCACCTTTATAATGACTTAGTGTCCTTTCTATGTTTGATGTCACCTTGTTACTGTATGCTTTTATTGTACAAAAAAAAAAAGAAAAAAAAAAGTCTAACATCTGTGATAAACGCAGGCTTGTCATAAGCAACGAGTAAATAAATGATGACAGAATTCCTTTCATCTATAGGAATTGTACATGTCACATGGGAACAACAAAACACTCTAAGTATTGTCAGATGCAAAACACGGCAGATTACAGATTATATAATAATCTCCTCATTTCATAAAATATATTAGCAGTTGCATCATACACTTCCAACCATGGAAAACTGAGCAGACAGCATGCTTAAAACAAGCAGAAAAAGGGTGGCAAATGCTGTTATCCGCCACTTTGCCTTTTTTCCTTAGTAACACGGTCACTGTTTTTTACGATAATACAATGAGACTGTGATCAAAAGCAGATCACCACATCACAATTCAACATAAGTTAAAAAAAATACGCTCTTCGTAATTCGAGAGCTCATTAAGTCTTCAGAACCAGCCGAGAGTTTTACCTCTGTCGGGTGGCCTTGTCAAGGATATCTTTAGATGTCCTGCTATTGAGCGTCTGAAATCCCCTGATCCCAGATGGATTCATTTAAAACGTGTCATAATGAGCCGCTTACAAGTGATTACTGGCCGCTAGCTAATGGGCTAAATGGTTAAAGGAGGGCCAGGAATGATCGCACGCTGGATTGGACCTTCAGGACTGAGTATCATATAAGAGAGGCACTGAGCACTGGTTTCCCTCTCTGTTATTTCTGTTCTCCGGCATATAAAATCAGAAAGCTTTTGTGGTGCAGAAAGACTCTAGGCAATAAAAACCAATCCAAGAAGGACTATAGACAGGTCATTGGGTGCTCAAGCTAGCAACACTACTTGTTGATTCATTTTATTATTTTTTCTTATACTTGTGACTGTATTTCTCAGAATGACCTAAATGCCTGAAAAACAACTTGTTTATCTGTTTAAAAATAAAACTTTCAAAAACAAAGGTTCCTAACTGGCACTAAACGTTTCATTTGACATCCATGGAATCTCTTCACCGCACAAAAAAGGTCCTTTATATTATTATGTTCTTTACATTAAGAAAAACATTTTCACAATTGCAGTATTACATCAAAGTGTTTGTTTTTCATTTGTACACAGTTAATAGACCGTAGTTTAGATCACAGCCTGAACCATGATTTTCTTCCTGCTAATGCTAGTCAGAAGTATACTGTATTGATCAAGGGACACTTCTAAAGAGTATTTTACTGAAAAAAACCCCAAAAAACATTTGAATGATTTGTTAATATATATTTGGTCTGTTTTGTTTTTTGTCTATAATTAGTATTATTTATTAATATTATTTATTAAAATAATTATAATAATTACATAAAGAAAAAAGTAATGTATTATCAATATTTTTAATATTTTGATTATACTTAAAAGTGTAACTAGTGATTTGAGATATCTCAAAATATAGATCACCTTAAAGCTTTTGATTTCGACTAAAAGCTCAAAATTACCTTTCTTGTTCGTCACTGTCAGTTTGAAAAAGGTCTCTATACAATAAGAAATAACAAATCGGACAATATATTTTCTGTACAAATGCTTATTGTAAAGTGAGAGTTGGAGATATAAAGTCACAATTATGAAACATACAGTTGAAATTCATGGTTATATAATAAACACACATGCTTTAACATGATCGGATGATGGACTTACGTGGACCGTCCCATTCCTCCGGCTCTATAGGGGGGTGTCTGGTCTTCTCACTGTCTGTTTCCATCTCTGTCTCTCCTGTTTCTCTGTTGCCATTCTCCTCCCCTAAAAATGCAATAAACAAATCATATATTTGTGATTGTAAATTAAATAGAAACTGAATAGTTTTTTATTGACACACGATACTTCATAAGATAGATTAATAGATAGATAGATAGGTAGATAGATAGATAGATAGATGGAAGAATGGATAGATGGTGATTTTGTCCCACAAAGCACACTGGAGTCACAGTTTGAGTACAGATGCTTCGTGGCAGTGTTTTGGCGACCCTTTAACGCGGCGGAACGGCCTTCACCATGGTCCTCAAACACACACTGGTCCATCCGGATGGGTTAATCTAAAGATCAAATTCTCTCGCCACGGTGTGTTTAAGCCAGTTAAGACGTGGTTCACTTCAAAGGCAGGCAGTAAACATGGCCAAAAGGATCGCAGCTTCTTGCTTGCCTCTGCACACCCGGGCCACGCTGCCCTACTTACTGCACATGAGGTCATTCTGACCTATTTTCCTGCATGCAAGATCCTGCTAGGGCTCAGCTTTTTTTATTCATTCTGTCCTCCTCACTCTCGCTGCTAAAAAGTGCCTCACTATTTGTATTGTCAGGCCTTGAGAAGCTCCTTAGCATACTCATTGAGCATTACCATAAGGATAACAAAAGGCAATATCAACAGTTCCTTTCCAGTGTAGCGAGTTTGGGAAGGCAGCGAGATAACATTAAAGGCTCTACCTTGATCTCCGGCGAACATGTTAAGCCCTGTAACGAAACGTCTTGGAACTGTTTAATTACTGCTCAGGAAATGAAGCTACAAGATGATTCGTTAATTAAGCAGTGATTAAGGATTTTCTGCCTTCTATCTAACACCGTTTGCAATGCATTTTAAACACAATCGCCCAGGCAACCTCGCAGGGAACAAGTGTCACAGACGCTTGATGAAGTTTCTTTCAGGAACACAGAGGGAATCCGCCGGGAAAACATTGCGCCAGGCAGGTACAGTGCAACAGAAATGACCTGCATAAAATGAAGAAGCCTGACATGCAACAGAATGCAGTTTTGCATTTTATTTCTTGTTGCCCGTGTTTTTGCTTTCCTCCGTGTTTCTTTGTCAATTTTGTATGCAATTATATGTATATCCATCTTGCTTCTCAGCAGGCAGATAAATAACAGGGTCAGAAATTAACCAGTGCTCAGGGCAAAAATGCCCCAGGTATTCACTCTAACAGTCCCATTTCTAAATGTATTAATTTAGCAGACACTTTCATCCAAAGCGACTTACAAATCAGCAAGCAGAGGTAATTTATTCAAGACAGTAACGAAATACAAGACAAAACCAACACAAGCTAAATGCTAGAGCTAAATGCTTTTTGCATTTAAATTATAATATTGTATTAAAATATAATTGACTGTGTGTTTGACATTCATTTTTAATTTAGAAGTAATAATCAAAATTGTTCAGAATAAGAAAGAAGGAATTGATTGATTCATCTGATGTGTGTGTGTGTGTGTGTGTGTGTGTGTGTGTACATGCAATCACAAAGATAAAAAAAGTTCAAATCCGTAATTCATCGCATCATCTATAACTCCAATCGTTCCTTTACATTTAATCATTAACCAGATACTTTATCCGAAGCAACTTACAAATGTGTAGCATCACAAACAATTCATCATCAGAACCAACAATATTCTCAGTGCACGAAGTCGAGATTATACAAAAATAACTATTCAAATTATTTTAAATATACATAACTAGTATATTCATTAAAACACATCTAAAACCATCTTTATCGGATTGAGCTACAACTTTAGATACAGTATTTAATCCCATGTTTATGTGTGCTATGTGTTTTTAGGTTAATTAGAGAATTGAGTCATTAGCTTAGCAACATGCTAATGCCTATAATCGAATTGGAATTAACTTTGAGCTTGCCAAGACTTTGTTTGATGTGTGTGAGTGACCAAATAAATGAATTGCTGCTTGTGAAAAGCGTTTCAAATCAGTCACTTCTGACGATTAGAATGCTGCCTGGGAAGGTAGCTGTCTTGCAGAGTCAGCTCACTAGGGTTTGAAACAGTGTTTAAATCCGTGTCAAATGAGGTGGGACAGACATAAGGTTTACAGGCCTTCTGCTCACCGCTCTAAAAAAGAAAAAGAGTAAGAGATTGATCTGGGCGCCAAGATGTTGTTTGCATGCGTGCGTTCAACCATGCATGCATATGTGAGACATTAGGATAGTTAGTGAGAAATCAGCCAATCAGATCGCAGTTCCTCTGTTCTGTCTAATGGCAGCGACATGCATGCGGGTCAATAAGCTTATAGGCGATTTACACAAACAGCTCCTGCAGCAAGGTAGACACAAAGTCATATTGGCTTTTCTCTTCCTCTCAGCATTGTTCTACCAAGGAAGCCCTTGAAAATGTCAATCTGGTGAGGGTGATTTTAAGGAGATCGGAGCTTTCTAATCCCAGCAAACTGAGAGGGAGACTGACAAAAAGATCAAATGACAAATACTATAGTCTAGATTGTGAATGACCACGCAGGCACAGACATCCACAGAGAGATTTACCTATATAAACACAAAATCTGTGAAGGAAATAATAAAAAAAGCAATTTTAATACATTTTAATTTAAATAAATAAATAAATATTTTAGTAAAATGTAAAATTTTTTTGGGGTGGTGTATTGCTTATAGAGTTTCTATTATTTCTATTGTTATTATATTATTTTTCAGTTATTCAATCTTCTTTTTTATCTTTTGTATTATTCATCCTCCATTCTGGTACATAATGGTCCATTTTCACATTCCAGTCATTTCCCAAAGGATCTATCCATTTATTTATCATTGAACATCCTATTTTATTCCAAGAAAACATCAGATTACGAAGTAAAATAGTTATGCTCATTTGGGTCCTTATAATATATCAAAGTATTTATTACTAATAATGTACCATGTTACCACTACAGTACGTTTTTGAAAAAGGTTCTGGGTATCCATTTATCAAGAGCACAAACAAATTTTTTCCAGCTGAACCGGAAGTGTTTGTTGTTGTTAGCAGTTTACCCATGTTCCCTCTATAGTGTATGTTTAATAAAGCGACTTCCTTAGAGCGAGCAAAAAGAGAAAAACAGCTCTAGCTATTACATGACCAAAATTGCCTCGTTGAATTGTTTTCTAATAATTGGAACTTTTGAATTATGTATCCTGTGTGTTTTAAAGATAAAGTGCTAATTTTGTTATGCTTGGTGATGGGTGGCCACTTAGGAAGCCAATATTTCCCCTCCATTTAAAGCAGTGGTAATTGAGGACTTTATAAAGTGAACTGCTGTTAAATAAACAGAATTCCCTGTAAAAACTAGAGACAGCTGTACAACAAATACTCAAACAAAGTCCGCAGTTTCGCTTTTCCGCCCAATAATCTGCAGCGGCATGCAGCTCTCGGAAGCTGATTACAAAAAAAAAAAAAAAAAAAAAAAAAAAAAAATTCAAATGCCTCCAGTTCGGACGAGAAAAAAGGAAAATAACCCAGCAAAATCCCACCCAGCACCCCGGTGGAGTGTGTGATTAGTGGAAGGCCTCGGCACTATCTCTTTAAAGGCCCATAAATTCCCCATCATTACAGGAACTGGCTGTGCTCTCTTCTGGCTGCTGCTGGCCTGCGTTATCTCTCTATGCGATGCCGTCTGGAGTATGTAGATCTGGCCTGGCTAGATTGTCATACTTAACAAACATTAATGAATGATTTCCTGCACAGAGTCAAACGGGGCTAAAGGGATGCGTCTTTCATCTTATCGCTGCGCAAATGAGCATTTTCCCATATTCTCCTCGCTTTACCATCAGCGACGGGAGAAATGTATTGAATAGATCTTTCTGCAGCCGAAGATCCCGATTAGTGAGGAAGCGGCACAAAGAAGAGCGTAATTAATTCTACCGCGCACTGTTTACATGCTAGCGTCGTCAGGCCGCCCGAATTCAAAGGATTTGTTCGGAAGTGGCACCTTGCTACAGGCTAAAATTACTCATAATTATTCAAGTCTTTCTCCGCCGTGATACGATCAGAGCAGAACGGAATCTCAATGCTGTCATTAAGATCAATTAATTCATATTGAACATGTTTATTCTGCAGCTTTCGTGAGATTTCTTTTTCGCTAGCATTAAAGAGTTCACATCCGCGAAAAAAAAAGCTCAACTCAACTGCTCCCAAAAGAAACATTTACAAGATTGGGAAAACACGGAAGCAAGGTCAAATTTCACAATTTCTGTAAAACGACAAAAAAAAAATATAACACCAGCATTCTCACAATTATAGCAGCGAGTGTGACAGTGGCTTGTAAATTTCAGTTTGAAACTTGTTCACAAGCGCAGCACCCATAAATGTGAAATTGACCGTGAAAAGGAAGTTGTTTGGAGGGGGGCTGCTTCAATTGTCAAGGAGACAACAAGGTTGTCTCTCTGGACTATCAGGGGTGCCTTTATTTACCTCCGTCTTCTATTTCAAATGAGGAGGCCCATCTCTTCCGACAGGCCTCAGGTTTCATGTTTATTCACGTCCGTGCACTAGACTCACTCTATTCATCGGCAGGGACTTCATTTCACAGTGTGCTCTGCTGTTTCGAAACCATTTCGTATGAAGCCATTGACGGAAGCGTCTCAATCATTTCATGGTACATGATTGCGCAACGACGCCACTGAAGCCGAGACCCTCTCCAAACAGTTTAAGGTCGCGCAGGGAGGAACCCCTCTGCTGTTTCAGGCTATTTGGTTCCACAGAGGCTGCTGGGAATTGGAATGAGTGATGTGCAAAGAGTCGACGCTTCAAAAAGATTTACTGATCATAATGCATGATGGTTCTTGTGAATGCTCACTGTTAGAAACCAAATACTTATTTTTTTGTATGCGGTTTTTCACAATGCTATGAATGATGTCATCAGAGCATAGCGGTGTAGATACTGGTGTTGGACGCTGAAAGTCCAAGCTACAGTGTGCTGAAGGGTCATAGATACTGTAAGTAGATTTATTCAATTAAATATTATGAAGATTACAAACACAGAAATCGTCATTAATAGTTCTCGAATATAGCAGGGCAAACTGAAAATTGTATAAACATACAGTACAGTTTAACAAGTGCAGTTTGATTACTGAACAAATGGCTCTTATGAGATAATACAAAATACAAAAAAATAATGTATAATGTGTAATATGCTTCTATAGAAGGGACTCTGATAACTAATAAAAGAATTCTTCTTTATAGCGAATTAAACACGTACAGTATGAATAAGCACCCGTTCTTATCCAGTTAGATTACATAAAGACATTAACATATTTTTATTATGTAATGCTGCTTGAATGTTTGATTTATGAAATATCCACAAACACCGTAGAAACATATAGAAGAGAGCAAAGTTTACTCTGATTGCTGAACAAATTTTTTGCCACCCCAAATACGTAAATAAAAAGCAGTTCTTATCTGGTTCAATAAAAAAAAAACAAAAAAACAATCTAAATATTTTCATTGCATGTCCATTCTTGCTTTACATGCCGTAAAAACATGCAGCGTGATCAGTATTATCCAATTCCAAGCAAATGATTCTTATGAACCGACTCTTTTTAGTGAATCAAATGTCTTGTATAAGTGGAGCATGTCTGGCTCTTCAACCCATATGACCAGGAATGGGAATCGTAAGGCATTTACCATTTCTCATTTCTCATAACCATTCTGGTGAAGTCCATTTCAAACCATGAGCTGTAAGGTGCAACAGATTCAGACTCAAGCAAATGGGTGAGAATTGTTGGCGTCCAACCGCCTGACCTCTGTGAATTTAAGCTTCTTTGCTCCTTCACCGTCGTCCGATCAAATTTAATAAGGGCTTGGTGAGTTAATGAAGACGGGCGATTCCTCTTTTTGTTCAGACAGCTTTTTAATACCTATTATAGGATGAAACTTTTAATGGAGGTTTTAGGTTCTCCTGACAAGCTAGTTGTCTGCAAATGCCGACAAAGATACACGACCAATGAACTACGAGCCAGCCGTGGAGCAACCGCCTGCCAGCGAGGAACTTCACACAGGAGACCTTATTCTCCAGAACAGATAAAGGCCCAGGGATGAGTGACTGCTTTTTAAAGCTCAGACATTTGACTCCGCTCGGGCTAATTACAGCCCGCCATCTCATTTGAGAGGGTTTACTTAATCAAGAGAACCCTCTCTGCCGTCCTATAGCTGAGGAATAACACACATAAACCGTTTAATGCCACCAGGATTGCGTTCGCCTTCAATTCATAGCACTTCTGCGTAAGTGGAGTGAATTTAAGCCACTCAGTAGCTGGGCTAAATGCGCTTTAAAGAGATCTAATTGAGCAGAGGATCAGGGGGAAATGAATACACCTGATGAGCTTGTACTGTGCGTTAACGGGAAGAGAATGGGAACTTGTCCGAAGAATTCGAGGACACGAAAGACTTAGAGCCGAACTGCAGCTGATAGGGAGCTTGAGAAATCTGACGCAAACCCCTCGCATACGACGACGGGAAGATTACTAAAGCATCTCGGAAGTTAAAGAGTTGAAAGTTTGGACCACTGTTGGTCTTCGTTTTAGCAAAGCCATCAAAAATGTTCAAAGGAATCATAAGAGTGGAGATTTGCTAAAACTTGGTGGTACATGAGACAAAAGAGGCCATCGAATGGCTTTGATACAATTGCATACTCAAAGCTGCCTTGATCCAAGCCTTACAAAAGTGTATTGTGGTGTTACCACGATACTTAAACGTTTATCATAGGACTGATGATATTTCCAGAATACTATGAAATATTTAAAAGAATGCTGTGTCCAAAAACATAATACCTTTTTGTATTTTTAGTAAGCATAAATAAATAAAGATAAAAATTAAATAAGAAATATACAGCTAATAAGCAAAAAGTAAAAAGTTAAAAAGCAAAAATAATTGGCATCATGGTATTAAAACAGAAATGGTAACAAAGTTTGGGACACCTGTTAAAACCTCCAAATTATGTTTGTAATTTAAGAGCTCATTTAAATACTTATATTGAATCTTTAGATTCACCAAAGCAGTTCTTTCATGAATATCACTATTTTAATGAAAACGACACATTTATATAGACATCTACTATACATGACGTCTTTACATTTTTCCTAATCAATTTGTAAATAGAAGAAACAACCTTGGGATCTTTTAGTAAAAGTAATTGAATTTAGCATCTCGGCATTGCGTTTTATTCCCTTTGAGAATCTGAATTAAAGCTCTATAAACAAAACAAAGTAAACTGTATTCATCAGCAGGCCTTCTCCAAGCACATTCAATTAAACAGCAGGAAACAAAAGCACATATGAAGATTTTTATTTGACCTCGAAACAAAATATTGCCAAACTGCTATTAGTTCTAAAGTTCACGCATGTCATGCCTGTTACACCTTTACGGGTAGAACAAAAGGAAAACCATTCAAACGGAGCCCACCTTGTGCAAGACATAAAAAGATTCTGCTCCTCAAAGACAAACCTTGCATGAAATCCCTCTGGGCAACGTGGGTTTTAAAAGAAACATAATTTAAAAACATTTCTGTTTAAGGCACAGGGACATTCAAAGAACCAACTCAGTCAGATTCCTCTCAATGAACAGCAGAGCAGGAAGAATTAGGAATCCTGAGAAGGGTTTCTTGCTGGGGGTCCAGACATTCTCACTTTGAATTAAAACACACCGTAAATCATTGGTGTGACCAGTACATAAAGGGAATGAAGAGATCGTGGAAAAGGCACAAACTGACTGAACTGGCCAGTTCTCCCCTAATGTAACCACTACATCTACATTCACTATGATGTCAGCCAATCAGGTGACATGGTCTAAAAATGCCCTGATGTGGTAACTCTCATTAACTTGCTGCGGAGACCTATACTTTAAAAAACCCTACAAACACAGATGCAAATGCTTAAGCAACACATTTCAAGCATTATTTATTATTGTACATGATCGACAAATGCATGTGCTATTAAACCAAATACTAACTATCATCATGTTGACACTTTAACTAAATGTTAACCTACTTGTTCTGCAAGATTCTTAAAAAAAATATGATACATTTAGAGTGCCACTACTGTTCGAAAAGTTAGTTTTTCATAGAAGTCTCTTATTTCCACCAAAACTGCACTTATTTGATCAAGCCTAAAGTAAAAATATACTTTAAAAAATATACATAAAAAAAATTATCACAATTTAAAATCTCTTTAATTTAAGATGTAATAAATTCCAATTTTCAGCTTCATTACTCCAGACTTCAGTGGCACATGAACCTTCAGAAATCATTCTAAAATGAGGATTTTCTGATCAAAAATAGATGTGCTTATTAATTTCTTTTTCAGGATTCTTTGATGAAAACAAAGTTCAGAACATAATATGCTTATATATCAATCTTTGTAGCATTATGAATTGCTTTGTAGTATTTGGACTAAAGATTGAGAAGGCAAACAAATATTTTTTTGGATTGTCTTGCACAGAGCAATTGTTCACCAAAAATATAGCCATGTGCTCTAACAAAATAAATATAGTTCATTTTAATTTCACATGAACATCAATACTGACTATGAGACAGACATGAACCAACAAGTGTGTCTTTAGAAGACATAGCATATAAGTCATATAGACAACTTTTAAGGCGCCTTCTATTCTTTTTGTACCCTTCCCTTTTTAGGTAAGAATGAAAACTAGCAGTGTCACCATTCGGCTAAACATCTTATTATATGTATGTATAAAGGCATATATGTTTGGAACAACATCAAATGAGGACAGAATGTTTATTTTTGGGTAAACCATGTCTTTAAGCAATAAAAGCTCGAGTATGTTTTGCTCCCTGTGGTAAATCATGGCTAGAACATGACTAAAGGTTAGCCAGCGCACTGGTTCCCATTGCCTAGATCAAACTCCTGGTTTCAGGTACATAGTGAGAATCAGATATCAAAGGGGGCCTATCCAAACCTGGACGCAGAGGTTTCTGGAGACTTTCCCACGCCTCTACGAGCCCAGCCAAAACAGCGTGTATTCAAGCTTTGGTTTAAAACTGCCATCAAACCATCAAAGCGGTGATCAGAGACGCCTCAGAGTCAGACTTCAGCTGGGAATCAATTAGCAAAACCGAATTTCTTTGAAAGTCACAATTCATTTCACTAGCACTGTGATGAATATCTAAACACTTCCTAGGTTTATACATCTTCTGCATGAGAGAGAGGTTGTGCTATATATGGTAGAAGCGTCAGAAATATCTGACCTTTGCCGCAGAAGTACTCCATGTCCTCACAGGTGAGGTTGTCTGGCTCAAAGTCAGCAGGAAAGTTTTCCTCCACTGAAAACTCCTCTTTAGCAGTGAGTTCATTTGCATCTGATATGCACTCCTCCTCTTCCTCCTCCAGACCTCCATCTAGTGGACCTACACACAGAACACAGCACAATCAGACTGTTTAAGCGAGATGCTACCAAGCAGGTGAGGCACGGGTCAGGAACTTTCAAAGTTGATTATGTTGTTTTCCAAGACTATACAATTTTTGACTCTTTTCTTTGAAAAATCATGTTTAATCCAGTGGTCAAACAGTGTTCAAAGCAAAAGAAATGTCAATTAGATATGATTCAGTATTTAAAGGTATTGATAAAAACTGCTTAATTAAAAACAAAACACCATTAATTAGATTTTTTTGTGTGCTACGTACTTTTATTCTTATTAAAGTATTGTTTGCTTTGCTACATGAGAGTCAAGTCTTCTGTATTATTGCTATAAGAAGCACTATTACTTTGACACAAATATTGCAAATCCACGTCTCTGCTGAGGTTTTACTTAGTTAGGATTAGAAAGGCATCTCACTAAGAAAACACAGAATGTTGCTATACAAAACTGCATTTGCACTCTTCCTTCTACATCAAACGATGCCTATATCCTCAAAATGAAATATTACCATGCTACTAAAATAGTTTTCCAGAATGCAATTTGTATATACACTACATTTTTGACTTACGGTACATACTATATTCCTCATGACAATACACTAACCTCAACTTCTATTTCCAGAACTGCCACCAAATTGACATATTTTTTTTTTCCAAAAACAAAAACTACAACGAAGTGCAAAATAATCATAATTATTTCCTAGATGACAACTGGCTGGCATTCCCTGAACTCCACATGCAACAATGTAGCAGGATTGCTGAATACCGTTTCTATATTTTTGTGATATAATAGGAAGCATACAGTACATGCTGCACCGTATGCTGCACACTAGTATTCATAACGTAATCTCTCCTCAGGAAAGTGTTTCCTGTGGCCCACTTGACTGAGTATCCTCATGACCGCTGCTGCACGTGTGGAGCACTGCCGCTTCTCAGCCGATGTCAAACCTACGAAACCCTCTTCATCTGCGAGAAAAGTTCCTCTCGCACGACCTGCTGACTTTTAACACCGGCGTCAGCAGGAGCGGAGGACAGAAAATGCCTTTATTAATTTGTCCGCCTTATCACAGGATACAATGTTGATTTTCCATTTACATTTCATGCCTCCAGGTAATACACCAGTGCAATCTTAAAGGAGACATTTTTTCCCAATGATTAATTTTTTTTTCTCTGCTCTGTGCAATGTTATTTCTTTAAATCTAAATGATTTCTTGACTTTAGCTTGTAGCTGTACTTTTTTTTTTTATATTAAATATTTGCATTTTATGATTTTGCTACAATCAAGGGCATTGATGGAATTGCTTTAGCATAAAATCGTACAGGATACAGGATAAAAAAAAAAAGGTCAGAGCGCACTTGAAAAAAAAAATCTTTGTAACTCCCTAACCCTTAAAAAATACAAATAAATATTTCTTTAATACTCGTAATATTTTTTGTATACACTTCCACTCAAAGTTTTTATATATCAGCATTATAGAACACAGTACAGTATGCAATTACCCAGAACAACATAGCAACCGTGTAGCAACATGCTGACATCTTAGCAACCACACTTTTGTGACCATTTTGATACCATTCAAAATGCCAAAAGTAATCAGGAAATGTAAAAAAATGTAGCTTACTGACTTCCAGTTTCTATATCAAACCATCATAATTAGTACAAATGACCTTTTGCACATCAAAATTTCCATATATTCTCAAGTTAGGGAAGTTGACATCCTAGGTACACCACTTAATGTTTCATTTTGTTCAGTTGTAACAGTCGAGGCGCTCACTTTAATAAAGCAATAAATTCGGTGAAGAGCCCTTTCTTCCTGCACAGAGCACCGTCGAGCACTGCCTGATCTTCCCAAACGGCCGTCTCTGTTCATTAAGACTGCTAAATGACTCCTTTATAGTGCGCTACATCTGCAGGACTCATGCTACATGAAACGAATTAGCGCACAGATCTCTAATAGACACGGTGTGAAGCGCTGGAGAGCCGGCGTTTAAATTAGGCTACAGTTTTATGATCTAATCGCGCTCGGGCCTTTCACCGGCTCACGGAGGGAAGCGGCGCCTCGCATTCTCTCAATACATCTCAATATGCTAAAAGCAGATGGGCAGAGAGATATCAGCCGCTCTGAACCGCTGAGGCCTGACACTTCGCTCTGAGAGGATGAGGAGTGACTGGGAGAAGGGTTTCTGAAAACACTATTCAAACAAGAGCTGAGGGGGAGGTTTCCTGAAAAACCACCATCACCCACAGCATTAAATTTACAAAAACAAATTATACACTTACATTCAAAGATTTGGAATTGGTAAGAATGTTTTTGAAAGAAGTAATTTATGCTCACCCTGGCTGCATTTATTTGATTAAAAATTATATAAAACCAAATGTTTTTATGTGTGAAATAAATGTTATAAATTGTGAAATGTTATTACAATTTAAATATCTGTTTTCTATTTAAATTTATTTAAAACTGTAATTTATTCTTGTGATGCAAAGCTGAATTTTCAGCAGCATTACTCCAGTCTTCAGTGTCGCATGATCCTCCAGAAATCATTCTAATACACTGATTTGGTGCTGAATAAACATATATTATTATTATCGATACATGCTTCATATATCTGAATATATTTTGCTACATTTGTCATTGAAATGAATCATTAGATCAGCCGTTACAAATTCGTTTTTAAATTAGTAGAAATGTTAAAAAAAAAAAAAAATAATTAAAATAAATTGGATTCATCACCAATAAATGACATTAAATTAAAATACTGGTATCTCAATTTAATATTATTACATGGTATGAGAGACTGGAATCATATGCTGGTATCTATACAAACCTTGAGGTATAAATGAATGCCTTGGTTTCATCGCGAACATCAAAAAATGTGATTTACTTTGTCTGAATCATACATCAGTAGAAGTCATATTAAGAGGTCAGATCTCTGAGAAGCTTCTGAGAAGTTTTAGGGTATTGTATGATTACCTTTCACAAGAAAGACATTTAACAGATTGAGGAAATGCGTCTCAACGCACACTTCAAATCCACTGGATCCTTGCATCGAAGTCATGTTTTAAAAGGCTACTTCACCAACCTGCTTCGATTACCAAAGTTCAAGCCCTTTGCACATGTTTGGCTTATTATACTGCATTCATTGCATGAAGAGACCTGAAATAATTTCAGAGACAGCAAACGATAAGAATAATGACTTTCTAAACGACTAGGCCCGCACTCCTAGCTCATTTTCTGATAGTGCTGTAGCCCGCTATATTTAGTTGTGTACTGTTTAAAAGTCTGTCACAATCAATCTCCTGACGGCTGAACGCTGGCTGCGGTTTGCAGATGCTCGGAGGGGCCAAATGCGCCGGACGCCGCCCTCTGACACCATCAGAGAATCGCTTGAACCCAAGAGAGAAAATCAATGAGACCAGATATATTACGAGATAGAGAGACTCTCGTTAGATGAAGAATCTGAGAAAATGAAAGGCATGCGAAAAACCACAGGCTTTGTGATCCATTTTACACAAAACGCTTTTTGATGGTCTATTGACGAACTGCAGCTTTTCAGCTAGCGGTGGAAAATTGATCTGTGTTGTTAAGCTAACAGAAATTTGTCTCTGTGTCAGTCATATGCTGACAGAACTGTTGGATTTATGCATAAAAGCACAAATATTACAGTGAATTCAATTTACTGCATAGGCAAAACATTTGAAGAACTACTGTTTATGAATGCAACATATTCAGCACATGATGTGAGGCATAGCAAGCCCAAACATCACAATTCTGTCATCAGTTATTCACCCTCACTTCAGGGACTTGAAATATAGGGTTTAAGGACTACTTTTATTCTCCTTTTTTGAACATTAAAGCCGCCAGTCATCAGTCACTTTCACTATATGAAAAAGAGCTTCTTGAACACTCTTCTAAACATCTCCTTTTGTGTTTTATGGAAGATATTTTGAGAGCATTTTAAATTTTGGGACAACTGTAAGACAGAGTTTCCCAAACTAGAGCTTGTAAGTTGATAGAAAGCTAATTATTTAAATCAACAAAACTATATTTGATATGACTGACATAAATTAAAATATTCTAAAATATAACATATAGACTAGATAATCAAATGTAAGGTAATTTCTATAAGTGTTCATCTTCAAATAGTACCATTAATATAAAAAATTATTCTTACACTTACTATAAAAAAATCTGTGGATAATTTAAAAAAAGACCACATATGAAATTGGACATTTTTACAATTAAGGCATTTTACTTGCTAAAACAAATCTAAACTCTAAAACTCATGACAGACGGCATCTATCAGACTGTTTTGATAATACAGAACCCTTAGAAAAGTGGGTTGACTTAAAATATCAGGGGTACTTTAATAAAATTGTGAATCCCTGCTTTAAGATGTCATAATAAAACTCCACAGCTCAAGCTGCAGTAGTGTATACTAATGTAACACAGCGCTATTCACATGATCCTCTGTTCACCCAGAGACCCCTGCGAGATAAACATCAGCCCAGAGATGCAAAGATAAGTCTGCTCGCTGTCTCTCAACAAGACACGTGCTGGAAATATGCGCAAGGAAAACGAATCAAAAAGCCATTGCTAAATTGATCATTCATAACGTGTCACCGCACTTCAAATCTCAACTCTGGCTAACCCTGATGAGCCTTAACAAGTAAGAGGAGAAAAATGAAATTATTTTGAAATTGAATTCGAAAACTTCAAAACAAACGGGTCGGTGTTGGGGATTGGCCGGCGGTGGGTCCGTGTGCGTGTGTTTGGAGGCGGGCCAGGGCTCGTCTGGGGCCTCTGATGGTGATAGCACACTTTATCAGCGGGAGCCACAGTGTGGAGTCCCATCACAGTCTGGGTCTTCTCTATGGCTCCTAATTAGGGTAGAGGTAATTGAATCGCATAGAACAAAGCAGCAGATCTCTACAAGCGTGGAAATCATTCTGCTCGCACCTACAGCAGCCGTTTTTTCATCTGGCTGTGCCATTGAAAACGGGACCGAGCTTGGCCCGAGGATAAAACACACAGCGAGCACCTGAGACCCAACACGAATACATAATGCCGCGTAAAGGCCTATAGGGACGTCCAGACCGGCCCAAACCCTGCCAGACTTGGACGGAAACCTGCCTTTTGTGGGCCAAAGACAGATTCTGGTGTGGTGTTGGGACATTCTGGTTTCAAAGTACATGAGCGCACACACACACACACACACACACACACATCTCAGCACAACTCTTCTCAAGCTGCTAAATTGTTCGTTTAACCTCCATTAGATTCACACACACAGGATTTGCATCATATTTTTGATTGAAAAGCAGCTAGTAGAACATTTTTACCAAAACAGAGAGTGAACTAATATAACCACAGAATGTTTTTTTTTTATCCTAAACATCAATGAGATTAAATGTTATTTCTGATATTTCTGATAAGTGAACTTAAGAGTTTGAGAAGAGATCTCAACAAATTGTATCAAATTGGGCCCAGATTTATCTCCTATTAAATTTAAGATAAGTGTATTGTGCAAACTTTTTATAGATCTACTATTTTTAGTCTATTTGTATTTTTTCTTCAGAAATGCAAGGAGAAACAAAGTTGATAGTGGAATGAAGTATAACTTTAAATGCACTGCATGCAACATCTGAGCAATATATAAAAAAAAAACTACATCATTTTTTTCTGAATGCATTGCAAAAACATTGTAAAAATAATATAATCTTAAATTCAGGCATGAAACTCCCAAGTATTCAAAACTAACATGCCCATAGGAACCTTTTCCCTTTCTTTTCCAGTTTAAAATATTTTTACACCTAAAATCACTATATAGTGTTTTTCAAAGTTAAACATCTGAATACATTCATGGTTAATGAGGCCAAAACATCTGGTTATATCTTAATTAGGTCATGTTTTCTGGGTTGCATGTTTAATGTGTTTAAACTCCACAGATCCACGATTAAAAGATTCAATTACTATATAGCAGCTAAAGTCCATAAAGATCAAATCAGAACAGAGCGTTTCATAATCGCTGTGAAAAATCACACATGCACATGCTAACAAACAGCAAAACCTCTCTGAGCTGTTGAGTTTGCAGAGTTACTGGATGGTGTGCATATGAAAGTGAGACATCCTGTGTTCAGCATCTAGTAGACTGGAATTGGAGTGGCATAAAAACAGGACTGGCATTTGACAAGGCCATTAAAATGCTGGAGGCGTTTCTGAGCGAGCTGATGGGCTTCAACAGATGCCAGAATCTCAGAGCCTCTACTTTTCTCTCTCTCTCTTTGCACCCAACTGGCAGTGCCACACGCCTATTAAAGGCTGAGGGTCGTCCTCCAAATGTTCAACACCAATCACAGAGACCCTGCTCTCTGAAGCTCAGGTGCGAGTTCTCATTAGCTCCTGTGCTCTGTCCCAATTTGGACTGGGCCTTCTTTCAGAGGCACTCTCTCCGATTGCTCCACATAAACTCCAGTGAGCTCCAGAGAGAGACATTCACAAGTGAACGGCCTTCTGCACTGGATTTCTGAGCCTGAGGTGACATCACACCACACTTTAATTCAGCCTCACAACAAATAAGGGTGAACAGAATGTTGCACTTTTGGCGTTCTATTTTAAAGATAAAATGCATTCTAAAGAACTAATAACAGTACATTCAAAATGTTTCAAATTTAAATGAACATTTCTGGACTTACTGCAAACTATTTATGGTGGACAATATTCTAAGTGAAAGAAATGTTTTTGTTTGCAATCTTTGTCTTTCTTCAAATACCTTTTCAGTCCATCCTGTACCTTTTCATGATCCAATCAATTTTCAACGCACAAGAGTAAGTCCTCTCCCTTGATTTGTGAAAAACCTTCAAAATATAGTATACCACATAATGGTATATATTAGGTTAAGAAGGAAATACACAAGAAAAAAATAGATGTAAATGGCACTTTTAATACCGTATACTAAATCATTCACAATCATTCATATCACTGTATGAATTAAAAAACTGATTTTTTAAATGTTTGCAGTTCAAAATTCTGGTCCATATACCTGTAACATTAAATATCAAATATGTCTTAGGTTGCTGGGGTATATTTGTAGCAATAGTCAAAAATACACTGTATGGGTCAAAATGATCGATTTTGCTTTTATGCCAAAAAAAAAGTCATTAGGATATTAAGTAAAGATCATGTTCAATGAAGATATTTTATAAATGTCCTACTGTAAATATATCATTGCTATACTTTAAAGGTGATTTTTTTGCACCCTCAGATTCCAGATATCATCATGTAAAGCTTGTTTATTCAGATTTCAGATGATGTATAAATTGAAACATGTACATTTATGAGCGGTTTTGTGGTCCAGGGTTACATATGTCCTGACGAATGTCATTTTCTCTTTTATTGGGAAAATACATGTTGTTGTTGTCTCATGCCTGGTAAGGACATTATTTCTGTCACCAACTAAAAGCTGATGTCTTCTGAGGTAAATGAGAATGAACGCTCTAGAGCTCTCAGTGCTTTAGTTTTAAATCAAGACCATTTTATATCAAGGAAATAAATGAGGCGCTTTCAGAGGAAAGTGATTGGAGTCTTAAACACTTGGAGATAAAACAATGTTTCTCCATCAAGGAACAATTTCTGAAACGGATATACCCGCGATTCCAATTTCACTCCAGCAAGAAAGAGGCAGCAGTTTTTTTAAGCAATAAATTCCTCATTAATTCAATTCTAATTTGCCTCTGGTTCCTATTTCTATTATTGATAGTTCCACTTCTTAATACCCCAGATAAAAATAATAATACAAAAAAAAAAAATCGCTGCTCTAACTCTAAGGAGACAGAATCCTTGATAAGATCTAAATATTACTCATGCCAAAGAGAAGTGTGAAGTCTGATGAACATTTCAAAAGAACAATTATTTATGGATCAGCTAAATCTTTTCCACTTTTTAATTAAAAGTAAAGAAAATAGAAGCTAATTATCCTGTAAAGATTAGCTGGTGGGCATCTTTCTGTAAATTAGTTCTAATTAAAAGGAAATTGTCAAATGACATTCAAAGTGCTGTCCTTTAAAACAGACAGAGGGCGGGTTTTTTTTCTTGCCGGCTCTTAAGTCTTGATGTGGTCGTGTGAAGCTTATGGAGAGAGATTAAAATTCCGTCAGAAGCCGAGGCAGAAGGGCCCGTTTTGCCTCCTGAAGACGCTCTGCACTGGGGAACAAGGCCTCTATTGGCCGGCCATATCTGTGGAGTCCTCCAGGATCATTATTTGATCGCACTGATGGTCTAACTGTTTAACATGTGGGTCAAGTGTGAAATACATTTTCTATTTCTATGATAACACACTAGAGGAATTCATCTGGGCTGCTCTGTTTCTAACCTAGAAAGAAATTCTATTGCCCAGAGGTTGCACTTTTGATTCTCTTAAGGAGTGTAAGATTTTTTTCTGTATTAAATATATGACTTTAGGGATAGTTCACCTGAAAAAATACAAGTTCTTCAAAATATCTTCTTTCATCTAGTCTTTTTTGGGTGTTGGGGGGCAAAAGAACTATCCCATTAACTACAAGTCAAAACATTTGATCTGATCATGCCAATGGCATGGATTTGGGGCAGGACTATCTTTTTTCAAACCAATGGGTTCCATTCACCCTGGAATTGCACACTTCAGTTTTAAATGAAAAGTAAAAACAGGCACACATGAGGTAACTGTTGATGTACAGAAAGCATTTGGCTGTATATGATATTGTTAGATAGTACAGCTCAGATAATCTGAGGAAAGTTCAAGTTCAGTTGGAGACACTGTTGAGAAGAATTCTAAAACTCACTCAAAGAAACTTATGAGATTACTGAGGTTTCTTCCTGTCAGGACAAAAGCCAGAGTAGCAGTAAATGTCTCAGTTTAATTTTTCTAGGAGAAACAACTGTGTTATTAAAGCCATTTCATCTGTGATGTTTCTTTCCTATGGGCAGACGCTTGCGTGAGCTGCTTGCCGAAGGTGAAGTCTCAGGTTTCGTGTTGATTTCATCATGTATCAGAGACGCTCCTGCAGTGTCACAGCCTAATGTTTCTCAAACAGCAGAGCCAAGGGCCCTTGGAGGCCTCACCTACTGTCTCCACAGCGTCTCTAGAGGGTATTTACACTCAGCTTTTATAGAGCAGCACCAGTGTCACTTCTAATGATCCTGACGGTGAGACTCGCGGGGAGACGCGTCTTCCTGTATTACAATGTTACTCATTTAATGTCGTCAGGAACGCATCGGCTCTGTTCCAAAACCTAGCGAGCTGCTACTGCCTGCTGGCTTCTAAGGCAGCATCATGACTGTCGTGGAACCTCATAAGTGACCAGCTGGTAAAACTTTACATTGTCTTTCTGTATAATGCATCATAAAAGTAGTTGCAATGCATCAGTTATGCCTTGTAATGCACTTATAGCGCATTTTGGAATCCCATGAATAAGTGTAACTACGGTTAATACATTATAACACTTACCAATTCATTGTTAAAGACAATGCAGAGTATTATATAATTATAATGAATTATACTGTACCCTTTATAATATATTATGCATAAAGGCTTTGGTAAAACGCTACCAAATATTCTAAACAGGCAGCAAAAATGTAATCAAGATACTTTAACTTTCTTTCTGAACAATAAAACAGATATATCAAAAAAAAAAGACAAATATAGTAAGATTTTTCTTTCTTTGCTTATATTTTTTGTCTATTAAGGCTGCATAAGGTTTACGAAAGCTCCATAATAGCACAATGAATGGCATACACATAATAACCACAAAAAATAGAGCCCTGTTTAACAGTGAGTAATTACATCATTCTTCTAAATGACTCAGCGGAATATGATTTTTCAGAACTCGGATATACACTGTAGAAATGTAACGCTAAAATAATACACAAAATACACCTGGGCTGCATGTTACACACACTATATATGCATAAATATGCAATATTCAATAAAATGTAATATTTAGTGAACAATAGGGTAGCAATCATAATGGTCATTCTACTGTGTTACTCGATAATAATATTTAATTATTAAATTTAAATTATTTAATTAAAATGAAATACATCGCAACATGAAACAGATCTTTAAATATTAATTCCAGCATCCGAAACCCTACATAGTTAAACTACAAACCCATGTGGAGCATGCAGGCTCTATGTGTATTATTCACCTCGTTACAGCTGGAAGCAGAAGTGAATGTGAAGGGAGAGGGACGTCACCTCCAGAGGGAGAAACAGACACTCCCACAGTAACACACAGAAGACAGCGTATTGACCTTTAACTAAAGCAGGGAGAGAGACCTCTGTCAAAAGACTTCATGAGAGACACCCCTCCTGACAGGGGGCACACACACACACACACACACACACTAACAGAAGCTCTTACTGCAGTCTACTCAACTGATTCATAAGACAGCAAAACATGTGCCTGATGAATGTTTGCAATTAAAGTCTTAGCATAGCTTTACAGCAATGCACACCGTATGAGCCATGTTTACATATCACTCTCCCTACAGCACATTAGAATCGGTATTATTTCAGCAGTTCTAACATCTACTCTATATTCAGATTCTATTGCATTTTATTGTATCCCATTTTTTGTATTGTATTGCATTGTATTATATTCTATAGGTTATTTATAAAAATTTAGTGTATATATATATATATATATATATATATATATATATATATATATATATATATAACATTTATTCATTTAGCAGATGCTTTTCTCCAATTGAGCAATACAATAAGCAATTCATCATAAAGATTCAAAGAAATGCAGAAAGTGCTTTCAATACAAAGTTCAGTTATTGTTTAGATCAGAACAAGCTAGACAGAGAGATTAAAGAAAGAGAAAGCAATGTTTTTATTTATTATTGTTGTCTTTAATAAGTATTTTTTCTATATAATATTTATTTTATTATTAAATAAATACCTTAGTTTTTGTAATTTTATAGTTCTATTAAATAATATGTGAATTAAATTAAATCTAACATTATGATACCAATATTAATAAATCATTAAATGTGTATTATTGCTATTATTATTATTATTATTATTATTATTATTATTGAAGAAACTAATGCATATTGCAAAATGATTATTGCTGTAACAATGACAGAATCTACATTTGCATGTAACCGTGTTCTTATATAACAGCTATGAGCTTTGTGAAACAGACCCATTACATTACAATGCAGTCAATCTCCAGCATGCTGAGAATCCTCCAACCTAAATATCACAGCCTCCTTTTTTACTAAATGCTTCCATATTACAAGCAAATTACTAGTGCAGTGAGAAGACGCCAGCGAGGAACAAAGATGGGCAGCCATAATTATATCGCTGCGTGTGCCGCATGTCAATGGGCCGTCTTCCTTCCGGAGGGCGATCCCCTGGGCCCCCGGGCATCAAAATGATGGCCAAATTATTTTGTGCTCCGTTGCATCGCTACACAATTATCATATTTACTGCGGCCGCATTATGACAACAATGCTGTTTACACCTGTCTCCGGGAGAAAGGCAAGGTTTGCACTCTCTAATTTAGCAAATGTACAGTATGCATATGAGCTTGCCGGCAGGGAGTTAAATTAGGTCAGGACTGGAATACATCAATAGCAACCCATATGTGCAACATCTCCCCCTCGACTCTCTCTCTCTCTCTCTCTCGCTCTCTCTCTCTCTCTCTCTCTCTCTCCCTATGTTCTCGTCTTTGCTCAGAAGCCCGCCGATGTGGCAGCCTGACGACTGCAGAAGTGTGATATGTGCAAATCACATTTGCAGATGAGCTTGAAACTCTTTTAAATATTCAGATATCAGACATCCAAAGCAGCAAGCCGCTACTTAAGACTCCATCCCGGCAAGAGACCGGATCCCCTGCTCATTAAGGGAACGCTCGCTCGGTTTACACTTGAAATATTTCACACCAAAATGTACAGCCGAGGAAAAACATCAGCCTTATCGGCGATAACAATGCAAATTGTCAAAAGCCCGCGGAAGATTTCGGGCCCCGGAAATCCAAAGTCGCTTTTTGTAACAGCTCTTTCTTGTTATTCTGTCTCTTTTTCATCTCGCATTTCTGCCGCTTATTGGCGCATTCAAATTCTTTTTTCAAGCTCCCCAAAGAAGTCACGTGGTGAAAGGTACGGCTGCCACGAGACGCGGGGAACACGTGTGTCTGTTTCCTGCCAATCGAGCATCAAATGTGGCACAGCGGGGGACTCGGCCACATCCGAACGGGGCCACACACATCAACCGCCCGAGACCGGGCATTAAGCTAGACTCCCAGTTAGGCGCTATCAAAAGTCTCTGACCTTCTTTAATAGGTATTAAACTAGTTCAACTAAAGGACCAGTCGCATGTCGACATCGTAAAGAGTCAATAAGCCTGTCGAGTCCACGGTTCAACCGCACCGACTCTTCCAAACCTGCTCTTTTTCCTAATTGGCTAACAGCATTTCTAAAGGCTTCCTCCTTCCTCCCCCCCTCCGCGTCAGCTCCGTCTCCCGCTTGTTAGCCCCTACGTCAAATTTGTCTCCGTGCCATTTTAATTACAGCCCCAGCAATCTCTCCTGTGGCATTCTGGGAGAACACTGATCTGCAAAAAAGGTGATAAGTGAAGACGACACCAAGCTTTGGTATCAGCCATAAACAGACACTTAATTGAATCATTTGACCTGAGAGGCTGATCGCCCGCAATAGCATGTAGCAAGCAGAAGAAGCAGTTTTGGATTTGAAAACGGTGGCGTTCTTTAGCTTTGGCCGCCTGCCCACCGAGGGATTGATAAGTGCTCCGCACGACATGTCCGCAGACCCTCGCTTTCCTCCCGGAGACGGAGGCACGCGGGTTTATTCGTTTGCATGCGCACGCTCCCGGTTCAGAGCCGATCTGGCTGCTCGTGCTCGGCGGAAAAGACTATTTGCCGACGTAGGAGTTATCAATCCGAGCAGACGCGCGATCCAGGTCCGGTGTCACTTCCCCTCATTATGTTAATGGTTAATGCATGCAAATGAAAACATTCCGGCAATTTGATTTCTTTGAAGATAGTTTGCATATTGTCTTAGCCGTAATGACGGCACACTTTCCATCCGGCTTCGATTTATGCGAGACTAGTTCATTTTTATCAGCACCGAGTTCATTTCTAGGGCTACTGGAATGTGTTTTTCCACTCACTATTTAACTAATTAGGATTCAGGTAACATAAGCAGATTTTTCACGCTATTGGTGTTTTTCTTAATTAAGAAACAAATGAATTCTCCCCAGCAAAAGAGATGGAACACTGGGATACAGTGCCAGAGGCCAGATGCTGCTGCTCTTAATTAGAAGTCACTCTATTGTCTGAGCTTTTTTAATGAAGCTCCAATCTAAATGGATATCAAAAAAGACCGCTGGAGCAAAGGAGAGGGAAAAATCCGGCCATTTTAAATAATAAGAAAATAAAGATAATGGAAGACAAAAGATATGTCCTGGCAGCAGTCTTCCAGAGACAGTTGAGCGGAGAGAGCGCGCCCCTCACCTCCGCCCAGAGTTTCTTTTAAAGCAAACGCGGGGCCGCGCTTTCACCCGCCCACCGCCTGACGCTTTCATCGGCTCGCTCTCCATCCAGGTTTTTGTGCAGTTCAAGAAAAAAAACCAGTTGGCTTCTCAGCAAAGGTTATGTATTTTCATTGAAAGTCAACATTCACGGTCGCTTCGAAGCGAATCCAATGCGAGGAAAGCGCGTAGCTAGCGTGACACATGACACGCTCAGTTTTGCATCTAAAGGCCGCTTGGACTGTTTTGCATTTCGTGTTTATTCATGCACCAAAAGGAAAAGTACACTGAAATGAACGCAACGAAAGCGGAGCTTGTTTGCAAAGTTCTGAGAGAGGCGTTTTGTGTGAGGCGCAGTCAGGGAGGTCAGCTGGGCTGGGCTCAGAGAGGTGGGCAGCGCGTTCGGTGGCTCAAGGCGATAACATCGGGTGCCCACGCAGGCAGGCGCCGCATGCCCACATGTGCTGCCAAGCCCATCGGTTCTCCTTCAGACAGCATGGCTTAGGAGCTCCCAGCGGATGGGCCAGTGCCCATTGATACGTGCCCAGGACCGCCGCGTTCGGGCCAAGCATCCTCGCGCCCAAGGGCTGCGCCATCGATGCCCGCCGCGTTTGCCAGGCTGGATGCCACCCAGCAACCCGTTTCAAAAGGGCTTTTTTGGTGGATCAGGTATGCGGTGTGATTTCCTTTTCCCTTTGTAATGGACCTGGTTAAAGGAGAGCCAGCCTGACTTTTAAGTCGAACGGTGTCTTGCCTTTCATTTGAGCTGCAACTCGTAATTGATTTCCCACTTTCCAAATTTTCAACGTGCTTTCCTGTCCTCCGACTGGCCAATTGGCATTGCGGAGGCTAAAGGATATCGAAAAGCAATCTGAAAAAGAGGGTTTTTTTTACGCAAGAAAATCCTCGCAAGTTCCCTATTAGAACGGCCATGTTTCAAATACTTCTACTTATCCCTTAAAAATTACCATAATCCTCCTGCGGTTCACCCATGCGCGGTGCCTCATTCATAGACCTGCTTGTTTATTTCTATCTGCCGGGGAGATTAGAGCGGCAGATTAGCTAGTGCTGAAACACGAGTCGCCATCAAAGACGGCGAGGATAATGTCACTCTTTCTCTCCCTTCTATCCCCTGCTTCTGAAGACGTCGGAAGAGTATTAGAACAATGGGAATGCGAATGCTCCATAGAGCGTGACAACAATAGCAGCCCATCCTGAGGGACCCGGCACACGTAAAAAAACACTCTGAATCTGAACATGATGCATATTAAGCTTGTACAGATCACATGTTAACAGTTAGAAGTCTTTTGATCAAAATGATCTGATTAAACTAACTCATTTACCCTTTCTTGTATACGTGAGCACTGTACACAGTAAGCTCATTAGAGTGTTTGCAGAGAAGGACTGCACTAAAAGTCCTTATTCTTTTACCACCCCCCCAATTAATTCAGCTCGAACTGTTTAATCTACAGACTCCAAGCATTGTTTTTCAGACCATTTCTTTCTGAGAACTTTTAAGATAAACAGTTTTAGAATTCTAGAACTCCATCTAAAATTAATGACATCTCGGAAGTATTTGCATACTGATTGGTCTTTTCTGTATAAATGTAATGGAGCATTAGAACTGCCTTAGACTTTACTGTTATCATTAATGTTGACCAAGAGTATTAGAACAATGGAAACTGTGAACTCAGGGAATGGAAACAGCATAAAATGGGAAAATCAAAACATAAGCCAAGTAGGATTTGTCATTATGCTAAGACTTACTGGAATTAACAAAATTTCATAAAGCGTGTCTCTCTGCTTTTTACCTTTTTTAAATTATCTTACTGCGCATCTCTGTTTTCTTTTTAATGAAATGGGTTTTTTTTTAATCACGTTTGGAAAAAACATATCTGAAAAATACATATCTAATGAATTACACATCGAGACATTACAAAATATCAGCCACAACATTTAAAATGTGGCCACTCTTGGAAATTGTTTGACAGTAATTGATAGTGAGTTTCGAAATTAATAAAAACTGATTATCTTTTTGATGACTGATCAATCCTTTCACTTAATGTCTATGATAAGAAATAAAATGACAGTACTCTAATGGACGCCTACTTTACGCAATATTTATTACACATTAAAAAAAGCATATAAACCCAACAAAAACTTTAATATTTTGTAACTTGCACAACCACAGTTCCCCACTAGGACACAGTTGTCAGCTCTGAAACTAATTATCTCCCATAATCCTCCAATATCTACAATTAATATACCTGCTTGATTTGCAGTCTATCACAAGCTGTTATGACACTCAGAATATTATATATAAAAAAAAAAGTTTTACTTATAAAACTTTAACATTAATCCTTTGCCGCCTTGCTGATACTGTATTTCCTTCAAGACATGCAAATCTAGTTTGAGAAATGAAGATATAATATTCATCATCCGAACAATTGCAACAGAATATACAGACATGTTCCAAACATCTTTAATCTAAATGTTTAATAACCATCTTTCTGAAGGATTAGCTCATAAGTGGCATGTCAAAGGGAAATATTTCCTCGGCGTGATTATTCAGAGCTGGAGATATTCAGATTAAATGTGCTTTTGTTAGCGATACACATTCATTATTCAATGCAGTCAACCTTCAGAGTCTTCAGACGAAAATACACTGAAGAATATCCTCCACAGTAGAAATGAAAGAAGAAAAAACACCTCAGAAATCACTGACACTGTTGACTTCAGAAGAAAAAGAAAGTTTTTTTTTTTTTTCTTTAAGGCAGGATTTTTTGTGAAGCAGCCTAATTATTTATCCAGTAGGTGCTTTATGGCTCTCATTAGTTTCTCGCTCTCTTTCTAGCGTACATTAAAAGGCTGAAGTCAGTGCTCATCTGGCGCTGATAACACGCCGGGTCTACAAGCCTCAGTCGTCTGAGGGTAGAGAACGGCAGCGCTCCGAAACACGGGATAACGGCATTAGAAAAAGCTCTCTGTGCCCAAAATCCGCAAAGATGCACTGCCTAGACGCCAATACTGAGCATTTCAGGTTGCATCGCTTAATGCCAGGCGGGTCTCACGGATCAAATAGTGGCATAAAAGAGGAAAACAGAGCAGGAGTGATACAGTAAGAGGATGTGAGCAGGTGTAAGCGGGGATATGTGAGAAGTACAGAGGGTTTTGGTGAACAGATTTTGATGTAAATTGGAGGAAAACACACATTCTGACCTCCTCCTGGGTGAAGTTTTGGGGTGAGATGTCACCTCAGTGTGGGCTCTCGTGTGGACATCTGCCACCAAGAACTTCTCCAATCTGGATCTATCTCACGCCAACTACAAGAACTGATCAACACCATCACAATCAACATTCACTCCATTTGCTCTCTAACTCATCTCATTTCTATCCAGGAGAAACAACTCAGATATTACTTCTTTTTTCATTTTCAGAGTCAGCAAAAGCACTGGATGAAAATACCTGATGATAAGAGGTCCTGTGGTCAACTGAAAAAGTGCAAGTAACACTTCAGACATGTTGCCATACCTTATGACAAAACCCTGATAATTTTCATTCAGACTCTGATAACAGGACAGCAATTAGTTAAAGAGTTTATTAAAAATATATATACAGTACTACCATTCAAAGGTTTTGGGCTATTAATTTTTTTCTTTTTTTTTTTTTTTTTAAGAAAATAATACTTTTATTCAGCAAGGATGTTCAATGGATAAAAAGTGATAGTAAAGACTTATTCAAAGACTTGAATAAATCCTTTTTTTTTTTTTTACTTTTTATTCATCAAAATAAATATATTAAAATAGGATATCAGAAATTGCAAATAGTATTTTCGATCAAACAAATACAGCCTTGATGATCATAAGAGACTCATAAAAATTAATAATGAATATAATACATTCATAATAATATTTTATATATATATATATATATATATATATATATATATATATATATATATATATATATATATATATATATATATATATCTTTATATTCTTTCTACATTTATTTTATAAAAAATAAATTAAAAAAAAAAAGAAATTTTGGCAAAATAAACACTATGTAACAATGAATATATAATATGTCTTGTATAGGTATAAAAAATATAAAAAAGGCATATATCACAATCCACTGCCTCCTGATTCATCATTTAAACTAGTGATCAACAACAGAAGTATGTCAAGTAGCCTAGTATAATCAAAACCATCGGTCAGTTGTGGCATCTTGTGGTCAGAAATTTTTGTCACTGTATAAGTGACATGTTTCACATTTCTTATTCTCAAATAAACCCCTTCAGATTATTACAAGACTCTCTTTACCAGATCATGCGGTTTTATTGCAATAGATCAGAAGTCAAGAGTACGAAATGACACACAAGTAAGTACACACCGATACAAACTCACACTCCACTTTAAAGGTCTCTAGCCTTGTACACTATTATTGATAAAAAAAAGCTGGTCAATATACATCATCTGGCTGAAAGGATTATATTCTTATCTAAAATGATATTCAATAAAGTATGACCACAGAAACACGACTGGAGTGCCTCCTGGTCCGGAAAAAAGGAAACGTTTTATTGGAATTAAGATCAGTGTCGAGATTAAGAGGAGAAACAGCAGTATGATTCCTGTTGAAGCCGATATTGCACTTTGTGTTATTATTTTTTTCCCCGTTTCTAACACGTGGAGCAACAAAAACGGGGCTGCAGCTCAGAGAACAGCACCTGTGCTCCTGCAAAAGCTTTTAGTAACAGACCTGAGATGTGCAGATCAGCGGCCTTTAACAAAAATCTTTGGACACTTAGGCCACGCTTAAAAATGAGTAAATCTCATTGCGAATCTCATAACAAAACGTCAAACCAAGTGGCATCTGCATAAACCGAACTCTGAACTAACTTCACTTTTCTAAGCCATTTTTGCAATGACTTTTAACCAACTGGTGTCAAGCCTTGCATCAGAATCTGTGTACCTGCAACAAAGTATGCAAAAAGCAGTATGTCAAATGTCTGAGCATACTTAGTATTTATAGTACTGGAGGTACTGTAAAAAATATATAGATATTTTCAAAGTTGTAAATAAAACAAAGATTATTGGAGTACATTTAAAAGTAAAAACACGCAGCGCAGAGTCTGAAAGTGCCATGTCTGATGACATTTTAAGTTTAAGTTAAATTTAAGTAATATGACATAAGTAATTAAGTAATATGTAACAGTAATATAATATAAATTAGTGTTAGTATAGTAAAATACACGTGTAAACATTTACATTCTTAAATATATAAACCTATTTTTTTGTATTTAAATACATAATAAATATACACAGTGTACATACAAAAGCAAATATTTTGGATGCGATTAATCATTTGACAGCACTAAAAATAAAAATAAATAAAATACAATATAATACAGTTACATAATATACATTTTAAAGAAAAATTATATATATATATACTATAAAAATTATAAAATTCACATTTACAAGTTAAAAAAGTAAAAAAAAAAAAAAAAAAAAAAAAACAAAACAAAAATCCCACACATTATTCTACTACTTGCAAAAGTATTTAAAAAAATATATTTATTGACAACATTTTGGTCTCATGACCTGTATCAGGCATATTAAAACATCTGATAGTTACATCTTTGATATTTAAAAAAAATAATTACATTGACCTGCTTTAGCTTTTCTTTTAACTTTTGTCTCCTTGGGATAAATCAACGGTGTTGAATCATTTCTCATCTATAAGTGACTTCGCATAAAAGCATTAGCCAAACGAATAAAAGCTAATAAAATGCAGTTATTGAAAGAAAGTAGAATTTTGGTGAAGAATTTGGTGAAGTACAATCTGCACTGTTCGATTCTTTGCATGAGCGAAGGGTGACAGGCTGTCTGTCTGCAGTAATTTTATTAAAGCAGGCTGGATAACATGCACTCATTTGTGCTGCCTAATTAAGCGACTCTCCTCCCCTTTGTTACGCCCACCAATTACAAAGAGCTCATTTGCATACCTGGGGGACACGTGTAGGAGGAAACTCAAATTAAGCTCTCGAACTCATTCAAAGCTCAATGTCCCGTTGGTCAACGCTTAAAATAAAACAGATGTTTGTTGTTAAGCCCTGTGGTATTAACCTAATTCTGCTCTTCTCCTAATTGAACTCTCTTTAAATACCATCCGAATCAGACGTGATGCATGCTTTGAGCAGCGAGCGACAAACTTAAAATGGAAACTAGTGTACCACTTTCGATGTTTTTCTCATGCAATGAAAAACCCTTCAAACAGCAGTAAGAAACATGAAAAGTCACACGACCTCATTAGGTTTTACGTCTCATTCAGTGAGTAAAATGTGGGTTTGGGTTTCTAATTCAGTTTTAGAGTACAAAAATGTATTTTGGTAATCTGATCAAATAATGATTTAGCAAACTGATAAAATGTTAAAAACTGCAGCTGATGCTTCTGGTTTATTCATCACACTGGAAATGGAAAGTCACTGTACTGTGGGGTACATTCATATCTTATAAAGCGGGTTCCTTGTACTGTATATTTTGGGAAATACAGCAGAACTAATGGTTATTTTAGATCTTCACAGTGAACAGTGTGCTTACTGTTTAGTGTGCGATACTAAACACACGTTACCTTTAAATCGAATGTTATTAACCTATACAACTTCAGTAATTAATTAAATTTATCAATGCCTACCAAACATCCCTTTTTTATGGAAGGTAGTTTCTGCCTGTTTTCCTTTGCCTTCCTGCGGCTTTTAAACAGGCTATATCTCAAAGTTGTTGAGACATCTCACAATTTGTCAGTTTTGCCAAATAATTTGTTGCGAGTGAACATCTTGCACTTCTGATATTATACATAATTGTGTATGGAATCAAGCTTTCATACTTATTGTTTAAACGGAATGCAATAAAACATCATGTTTACAAGTAAAAGCGTAGGAAAGTGACATTAGTCTACTAAACTACCAATGAGTGAGTCAACACTTTCAGTGAGAGACCACTAAGCATTGCATAACTTGTTTCATATGTGATTTAAAAATGCTTTTCATGAAAAAAAACACCACTCTCTGTGCCACTAAACTCAAAACAGACACATTTTTGCTCAGCTGTTTGACAGATGATAGATGTGACGAACACATTCTGCCTTCACTTACAAGGAGAAACGTGGCATTAACATTTCTTGCAGTTTACAGAGCAACAAAAAACCAACACAGTGATACCAACCTCGCCACCTAAAACGCACGCACATACACACGCAGACTGCCAGAGCACTCAGAATCAGTGTCTTTAAGGAGAGAAAGGCGCGCACACACACACACACAACTTTGGGTGTGTTCAAATTGGATGATGTATGCAGGATTGAGTCCATGCTGGAGGGGCGTCAAAAAGCAATCAACGTTCCATCTCTGATGAGTCCGGCGACAGCGTGATTCACATCGAGGATGGAAAGCTGATGTGCTGGCCGAGACGAAGGCCAATGTTCCCTGTCGACCCCCTCCTCCCCGAGCCCCCCCCCTTCCGAAATGCCACACAATCACCAGAGATTAGACATGCATCTCAACTCCAAAGCCACAGAAAAAAAAAACACAAAAAAAAAAACAGAGGACATAATTTCTGTCCTGATTATGATAGACTCTTTTATTCCACTTCTCGACACAGCTGCGGAGAGAGCTGACGTTGAGGAGTGTTACCATTGACTTACAAATGTCAAAATATGGAAAAAATGCACCCAGCTTAACCACAGAAAAAGACTGACTGCCAAAGCGCCGTGAAATGGATGCAAGAGTCTGAAAAGACGTCGTACTCGTTTTAGCTACTCGTCTCAGCGCGCTTTCAAGCACAGATCTAGATTTTTAGACGATTATGAAATACAACACCGGCATCATAAACAAATCAGTGAGCGCGTGCATGAGGAGAAACAAAAAAAAAGTCATTTTGTAAACTGCATGGTTAAACAGCAAGCCCTTTAAACTAAGCTCTCTAAACTTAGTTATTAGTTACAGTTCATAAATAAACAAAAATGGAGACCTGTCAAGAGACAAGTGTGGAAGCTTGTTGCCACCACAAGAAAAAAAAATGTAGATGTTTGCAAAATTTCATCTCACAGTTCTGTCTTTTTCCAGGCATAGATTGTGAGATGTAAAGTCAGAAATGAACTCAGAATTTTGTAAGTTTATGCATTATGAGATGTGAACAATTCTGAGAAGAAAAGTCAGAATTGTGAAGTCGATATCTACAGAAAAATATTTTTTGCATTATGCAGTACACCGTGCAGACTATAATGTACTATACTGTATCTATCAAAGTGTGCCGTGCATAGCAAAGCACAATGCTTGAAAAACTATTTCCCACAAAGCCTAATAATGCAATTCACTTATGTTGACCGTATCCAATGTGTCGACTGTAATTTTGTCTTTGAAATTAATTTTTTTGATAGTTCTATAGCATCAGTGTTGAAGAGTAATTAGCTGGTAGACATGCTTAATTGTAGAGTTAACGAAAGTTATTACATGCATTGTAATGTTCGAAGCGGATTTTATAACAAGTGTCAGCAGACTGAGAAGATTTTATAAATGAGCAGTCCATTCATAAATGTGTACAACCCTACCTTCACCGCGTGGAGATACAAACCTGAAGACAGAACACAACAACCTCAAGAGACAGAGTTACATAAGATCTATAAACTGCAATCTCATTTGCTCAGACTGCTAAAAAGGTAAGCCGTTTATACGCAAAATTTGATTGCAAGCTTTAAAAAAAATTAAATCGATGATCATTTAAATTAAATAATAAATTGCCTTCCTGAATTAGAAGGAAACAGCAATCACAAGCATAATAATATAGAACAGACTAATTAGCACACATAACATAAAAATGAAATAATTTATGAATGCTAATAAATAAAATATACCAAATGTCATGTAGCCCTCAAGCATTTCTCAGGTTAGTACACAGAGATCAAGCCCGGACCTGCTGATACAGATACAATCACTGATATTTCACATTTGATAGCAAATTACAGGCACTTCTAAATATCTAAATTAGGCAGCATACAGTACACACTGTGTGTAGCAAGGGCTAGTATGCCATTCCAAACATAACCTCAATCACTGTTTCTGTTTCCTTTCTATCCTCTGTCAGTCAACTATCTCTCTCTCTCTCTCTCTCTCTCTCTCTCTCTCTCTTAGGCTTTGGCAGTAGAGATTGGACTCTGAACTCAACTTAGACACAGAGTTGGGGGATTTTACAGATGGTCGGGAAGAGGCTTTAGCATTTGAGGAGAGGAGAGCGGAGCCCGATTTCACACCGGTGTAAGTGTGTGTGTGTGTGTGTGTGTGTGAAAGCAGGCCACCTCTAATCCACTGACTGCAGAGAAGGCCTGCAGCTATCCTGCTGCCCAGCACTGCCCACAATCCTGGCTCCTTCTACAAAGCCATACATGGTGCATTAGAGGCCCGGGCTGAAGGACTCTCTGCTGATATGCCGATAGGTGCTGAACAAAGAGTCCAGAGGGAACCGCACGGACCCACACAAGCCTGAACACCAGAGACACATGCAATCACACGCTGAGGCCTATTCATTGTGAACAAGCACTTGCTGACCCGTTCACACCTCAGATCCGGATCAGCACGCTTTCACGCTAAAGACCTGATCACACTTCCATTCAAATGCATGTGAATATAGAAGCATATGGACTGTTTTTCTCAGTCTGCTGATATTTGACCTCACAGACCAGGATGGCTGTTAGCTAACGGACTTGTGTGTTACTATATCAGGTCTGTTACGACAACACCTGGAACACCTATAATATAGAAAACAGTCTGTCAGCATTCCCATTCATCTCAGCCACTGGTCATTCCAGATTATTATTTTATTGAGATGCACAATATGGTCATATGAGTTGCTAAGTGATATTTTTAAGTTCATAAAAATGCTACAATATTTATTAAAATCAAATCAAATAAAAAAGATGGTACAATTTTTTCGCAGTTACATTTGTGAAAGTTTTATTTATTTTTTTATTCCAATAGTTTTATTTTATTAACTTCAAAATATAATGTTAAAATTAAAATAAATATTTGTGGAACATTCAGTATAATACTGAATTTTTTTTTTTAAATATTGGAGTATGTTTTACATTCATCCTATATTGCTTTTAATTTAATGTGCTACTTATCATAATTTTGTAGATCATTATCCAAAATGTTTTTTTCAATGCATCACTAAATATTGTAAAACTACTAACATATTGCAGCAATATCTTAAAAGTACATGGTTACACAGAAATGGCCATCAATACAGGACCAGTGCACTTAAACACTTAACTTGCAGTAAGGCCATATCATTATAGGTAACTGGAGTATGAAAGAGTCCTTAAACCTCAGGGGGCATTTCCCACGTTTCTATCTCTCTGTATCTGTTAAACAGCCGTAACTAAAGAAAGTCAGAGAGAAAGAAACAAAAAGAGGTATAGGTAAGGAAAGTCTTTTAACACAGATAGACGTGTGCAATCTTCTCAGCGGAGCTGTTATCTTACAAGGGCCGTTTTGTTTGGAGATAATGCGGTGAAAGTCATTTTACTACATTCATTAAAGCCCTTTCAAATGTACATTTCTGACCACTACCAGGAGCTAATCTTCAGGAAAGCATGAGAAATGAATAGACACAGAGATCATTATGATTAAACCGTCTATGAACCAGGCAGGACACGTCCTTGATTTCAGTCCTTTCAAACAATCGATGGTGCATTACATTCAAGCATTACTGCACACACAAACCCTCTCATATCGTGATCAGACATGATTTCTCTCCTCCATTTGAAGTGCAATGGTTCGGCTTGATGCTCAATGAATGTTGGTTATCATGCATTATAAATTCAACTGGAGCTTCAAATCATTGACACAATGAATTTGGTGAGAAAAAAATATGCTATCCTCAAAGCTAACAGACGTAGACAAAACTCATGTAAAAATGAAAAATGCAAATCACCTCAGCAGAAGCCGAGACACTTGACCACTGCGCTAGGACTAGCTTCACGAGACCAGTAGGAGATGAGAAAGAAGACGAATATCTGTGACCTTTTTGTCCTTCGCATTTGCCACGCTTCAATCTGAGAGAGAGAATCAAACGCACACTGATCCGAAACTCGCTGTCAAACGCAGAGCCAGACATCAATCAATCAGCACTTTCTTATTTTTTTGACTCTCTTATCATTTGACCCATGCGTTATCCTGTTTCAGTGGCTTAAGAAAGTTGATGATGGTCAAATGTGCTCCTCTGCAAATCCTAGCAAACATGTACACACTTTTGCACAAATACACACTTATAAGCATAAGAAAAAAGAAGAGGGATACTAGGTCCATTTTTAACTACTAACAAAATGTTGGGTTTTTACATTTTTCTGTAATCTTTAATTAAATTGATTCAGAATAAAAGATATTATTATTGTGTTTCACACACGGATGAAAGCCACACAGCGCTGTAAATGATGACAAAATGATCATTTTTGTGTGAACTTTCCCTTTAAAGTCAAATCCTGGCACACATTCTGTCTATACCGACACATACGAACGCAAAAGGACAGATATGCGTGAATCAGAGGATAAAACAGAGTTTTACAGAAAGTCCATATCATGACAAACCTCAGACATGCGGCCCTGTCAAATCAATGCACAGCTTTGCCCTTAAAGCCTTAACATGTTCTGGAGGTTTACTTCTTATTTCTTACTTATCTGACGTAAATTGTTGATCTGTTTATTTTCCAGAGCTTTGTCTCCAGTGATTTTCCAGCCAGTCTGAAACATGATGTCCGCTTTATATTACAAGCTCGAGGAAATGCTGATGTACAAATTGAAGTGAAAGGCCTGATGTATAATCCTCCCCAGCACCTTTTCCTTAATGATGTTTCCCGAGAAATGCCAGCAAAATGCCCAAACCCCTCCATCAGATATACACGAGCTGCACTAATTCCTGCCAGAAACTCACACTTCAATATTTCCGTCATCAGCTTAAGGTCAGTGCGTATGAAAAATACATTTCCTGTAAAGGATCTAAACACGAGCAAAAAAATAATATCATCATTATCATCATGAGCTCATGAAGTGAGTCAACGTTTCCTATTACAAAAATTAGATCTCCTATAATCACACTGATTTCTCTTAGACAAAAAGGAAATTAAACTGAATGCAAATAAATCAATTGTTCGATTAATCTCACATTTCCTCAGGGGTTTCGGATGAGATCGAAAATCCAAACGAGGCTGAAATTGGTAAATAAATAAATGCATAAACAAACAAATTAAATTAGTAAGAAAATAAAAAGGCAAATGTAAATAAGGGGGAAAAAACACATGAATCAAAAGCAGTTAAAACAAACAAAATCTAAATTTAACATCTCAGCTGTTATTAACTATAGTACGCATTTTTTCATCCCTATAAAAAGACCACAGTAAATATTCAATATATATATATATATATATATATATATATATATATATATATATATATATATATATATATATATATATATATATATAAAAGAATATATAAAGTCTGCGATTAAAATATCTCTCAATATTAATTCAAACATTTCTCAAAATTCCTCAGAAAATGTCAAACGTGACATAAATTTGAAACTTCAGCTCAACAAAGTTGGGAAGTGCATTAAAGAAAATACACATTTTATAGCTATAAGTTTATATTTAAAATAAAACAACCATTTATGTCTCATGAGCTCTGAAAAAAAAAAAGTCCTCTGGGCTCCTGAATCTTTTTCTGAAACTGATACTGGCTAAAATCTCATTCATTCTGGGAAGCACTGGGGTGTGTGTTTGTGTTCATCTCCGTGTCTCACACACACACACACACACACACACACACGCAAACACACGTTTAACACAAGTCAATATCCATATTCATTACATGCTAAGATTTCCGCTGATAAAATTTTGGCGGGCAGATTGGCGGTCTAACCCGTGAAACACACTTAATTGAGCCGTATCTCCATGGCGGTGATGTTCGGAGCCAAGGTGAAGGAGACGTGTGAGTGAAATGAGTGAATTCATGATGTGGCCCCTTCACTCTCTCTCTTTCTCTCTCTCTCTCTCTCTCTCTCTCTCTGTTTCTCCTTTTGGCAGGGGCCAAATAGAGAATGGTAAATGAAGCGATTGTGTCCCCCAGGCAGGAGTAGGGGGAAAAACGCAAGCGTCTGTGTGTTAGGTTCCCCGGGGGCTATTCTGAGCCTGATGAGGTATATAACCATGCTGGAACCAAATCACAAACTGGGCTGCTATTGGGACCTCTGGGAGAACAAGTGGGAAAGACAGAGAGAGAAGTTGCTGTAGATGGCCTGCACTAGTACTGGGGAGTAGCTAACTACAAGTTAACTACATTAACTTAGCTAAGATCAGCTAACTTACCTTCATTATTTATTAGGTATTAGTTATTTAGATCTCTTTGTTTTTGGTTTTTTATCTATTTAATGCTGGTAACACTGTCATTTTAATTTGTTTTTGTGGCAAATACAAGGTCTGATACTTTAAAAACAATTATGAGAATGTAATTTATATTTTAAAAAGCAATAATAATATTTAAAAAATATTTATATTACAATTTGTTTTATAAAACGTTAATACTAATAAATGAATATACAATACAATGCAATATAGAAAAGCGATTATTATTCCGTGATATACAGTAAATCTATTTTTATCGAATAACCATAGCTTTATTGTAGTTACAAAAATATTTCGAATTTTAAGACTCTCCATCCAAAAGAAAACATTTATTGCTTGGAAGATTAAAAAAAAATTGTTAAAAAAACCATAACATTAATGGTAAATTGTTAATCTGAGAAAAGTTTGAGGAAACTCTAGAGGACACACACTTGAGAGGAAAAAAAAACATTATTTAATCTCACCAATGTCTTAAAGAAACAATTGAGATGTAAAAAAGATCTCATTTGTGATATTTCCTTCCTGAGGGCAGTATCAGACTTTAAATACTGATGATCCAACCTTTCATTTCTCTCTTGATCTGAATGCAGGCCAGAGAGAGTAAGGAGACAGACAGAGCAGAAAAGGTCCAATCGATGATCTGAGAGTCTAAACTAGATTTCTAAGCAGTTTGCCACTCTCGGCAGCAAGATAAGATAAACTTTCTTTGACCTGAGCGATGAAGTTGCCATGGCGATCGGGGAGTACACTTTCCCTATTGATATTGCGCTGATGTAACAACAAACAGAACCAGATCGCGTGGCCGATAGCGCTGATTAATTAATACCAATATTGATTTGTACAAGCAAGACACAAGGCTATTAACTCTAAGGCTGAAAGTCAATTGTTACCTGGAGCTCAATAGACTGATCACTGATATCACAGCCAAATAAACTAAACAACAGACGACACAGATTAGTCAAGTACAATTTCTGCGATTTGATCTTGTTAGGTCCTTCAAGACGGAGTCAAAGGAAAAAGTTGACTTAAAGGAGCAGTTCACACAAAAATCATTTACTCATCCTTGTGTTGCACACAAAAGAGGAAACCAATCAAAAAGTACTATAAAAGTGCTTATAAAAATAACTCTGATTGATCATTCAGACTATATACTGTAATACGCAACTTCATAATAATAATAATAATAATAATAATAAATCCTCATCTACTTCAGTTCTATTTATTTGATCAAAAATATGGTAAAATTGTACATGTTGTGAAATATTATAATATATAATATATAATATATAATATTAAAAATAAATGTTTTCTAAATGAATGTATTTTAAAATGCAATTTATTCCTGTGATGGAAAGCTGGATTTTCCATATCATCACTCCAGTCTTTAGTGTCACATGATCGTCCAAAAACCATTCCACATGCTGCCTTGCTGGTCTTATTATTATTACTGTTTTATATTTTTGTGGAAACTTTGATATTTTTATGCAGTATTCTTTGATTAACACAAAAAAACAGCAATTATTTTACATTTATTTGTAGCAATATAAAAGTCTTTGCTGTCGGTTTTGATCAATCTAATGCGTTTTTAATTTTTTATATTTTTCATTATTTAATTTTTAATTACAGACTCAATTTCAATTTTTGTGCAAACTATTCCTTTCTTCGACTGCAACGAAAACACTGAATGATTAACAACTACCAGGCTTGTGAGAGTTAATGAATTCAGAGTTGAAACTAATGTGAATCTGAAGTGACAACCGTAAATTGATGAGTTGCTCTCTTGAGATGAACATATTGTTGACAGTGTTTCTTTCTGCACAAATATCAGAGCAAAGAAAGGCAAACTGTCAGCTCTGGAATCATCTGTGAGGAATTCAGGAAAAAGGAAGATAAAGAGGAAACTTCGGCAGGAAATGACCTCCACCTTTTGAAACCACTAACCCTGATGCATCATACTGTTTTCCAACACAGCAGGAGAAACAGACAGACAAACTGACAGCGAGAGAGGAAAGGAAAAAGGGGAATGTTTGGGAGAAAGGATGGATCAGAGACAGAAATGACAGCATTCCTATTTTCTAATAATGGATGTGCAAACTCCTTACACACATCTGTATTTTCCTCCCAGGAAGCGCAAACCGACACTCTACACACACTCTCACTCGGTAGAACTACAACTGTGAGGCTCAAAAACACATCAATTCATTTCTCCGCAACCAGTGCTAATAACAACAAGATACGAAAAATACTCTACAGAAATATGTAAATGCTGCACAAGCTCAACTGTGTGTATTGTTGCATGTGGAAATAGGTCTTATTGTAATTCATATTGCAACCCACGTTTTCATTTGCAACATTGATGCAATCTATTGCAAAAATTTCTATTGGGATATATATATATATATATATATATATATATATATATATATATATATATATATATATATATATATATGTCAATCCTGACTGTAATAACTATTATAATAATAAATTAAAAAATAATAATAATAAATGTGATGTTTCGGATCAGCTACTAGCTAATTAAAGTCAATATTTACAACCAGTTTTATGAATGTCAGTGTAATGGATATACCGAGGTTTGGTATAGCCATAATAATGTATGAAAATATTAATAACTCAACCGAGCATATACAGACATTGGTCAAGCATTTGCAGACTTGATAAAAGCAGGCTATCAAATCATTTGATTTCTATACGTTTGTGAAGTCAAATGGCTCCTTCGGCTTAGACATGGCAAAACAACACAAGCTGTAATTGGCAACCAACAGATGTTGAAAAGGAAAGTTGGCATCCAGCAGGCATTCGTCATGAGACAAATCTATGAGAGACACAAAAAATCTGCACACTTTCATCGGTGGAATCTACCAAAGAAAGGCCTCAAGTACGAGAAAGTCATCTCAGAGGAGTTTCATTATGACCACAACAAAGTTCTCAAAACCATTGGATGCTTGAGCATCAAAAATTTCTGATGAAGTAAAACACACTGAGCAAGACCGCAGACGTATATATACATACATAGCTCTATATACGTTCAATAACTGGATAAAATAAAAAGGAATAAAAATAGAACAGAATATAGACTGGTAAACCACAGAATTCAAACCACACACACTCTCCGTTTCATCTCCAACATAAACATATCCGTGCACACACACACACTGACATGTTGGCAGCCAAGTCAGCAAACACTCTCACTGCACCATTATAAGTTGAGACTGTGATAAACCCCGTCCAGAGATAGACGTGTCACCTGATAGGCCTGACGGAGCTCTCGTGTGACATCATCTGCTGGGCGGAGCCGAGATGATAATCACACACTTATTATGAAGTCATACTGAAAGTCGATTATACACACAACAAACCTCCACCCGAGATCTCTGACTGCCATTTTCCAGCACCAAATGCTGGCAAATCCTCCATATGCTTCAGTTTGAGGGTAATAATCGTTTGGATCGGCTCTGGAACTCAAAAAAGACACTTTAGAAGTAGCTATTTCAGTCAGACGTATTTTCCTTTGTCAACTGTCAGCTGAAAATTGAGTGGTTTGAAACAAAACTGCACTTGACTGTGCTGTTGAACCCCTAGCGGTTAGAATTAGTTTACCTAGCAAACATCCTACCGAAACAGTATGTTACTACTGCTTATTTGCATAAAGTGACATCATAGTATATTTGAAATGAATGACTTTAGCTTGCTATAAACTGCTGACAGTGTGATGGCCCCTTGGGTCCCTCGTATGGGATGAGGCAATTGCAGAATGCACTGCGACAGCTCAGTCAAAAAACGTTGATCAAAACGTCAATACTAAAAAGACTAACCTTTTAAAAAATGTACTACTGTATAAATAAAACACTTGTTGAACTATCATGCAAATGTCCATAGGCCACGTCTTGAATACTTTAAGGATTTTTAAAAATTAAAGGATAAAATAATAATAGAGTAGGAAAAGAGTATAATTTAGGCTATTGTATATGACATACTATTTCCACACTTCATTTTTTTTCATACACCTGTTTTGTTTTTGTGTTGTCTCACATGAGTCAAAAAAAAAAAATCAACAAAATTGAAAACACTAGGTACTACTGTTGGTCATTTAACATGCCTGTTGTGAAATACTAAACATCTTTTGTTCATCTTACCTAACCATTAAAAACTGAAGCGTCACACTGGAAGTCATGTTGTGTTTCTGTAAGCCCGCCTTCTTTGATTTGATTGGCCATCTCAATTATTTTGACATTGACGAGCACTGTGAGATTGCTGAGTAACACCATGCCAAAAATGTAACTTTCGGTCATCCGAATAAGAAACAGGGTGGAAGTTCAGCAGAGTGCTATCAAGAATATCAAATATCAGGGGGAACAATTCGGCCAAGGTCATGGGTTTGATTCCCAGGGAGTGGATGAAGTGATAACATGCATACCTTAAATGCAACTAAAGCCGAATTCAATAAACAAAAGCCCAATTCATAACTCCAAATCGAGTTTTAAAATGTAACATTTTTAGGCTGACCTCTCAGCATGTTAAAACGATTGAGATGGCCAATCAAATCAAAGAAGGCGGCTTCACTTTTACAGAAATCCCGGCACGGTGCTTCTGTTTTAAAGGTGAAAGAGCGTGAGGTAAAAGTAAATTCCTATGCGGGCAATAGACGACAAGGCAGCTCACTGTAAAAGCGCCGAAAGAAAAAACGTACAGTGTAGCATCCCACAAAGCAAAGTGACGTTAGAAGCACACAGACCTGCAGCGAGCATAAACAGATGGAGAGAGGCCTTACCCATCAACCCGCCTGCTCTCCAAGCCCACACGTGCAACTCGAGGGGCTATTTTACAGACAAATTACACCACGGGGCACGCTTTCCATTCGCCAACCCTTGTATCTGCCCTGCCTATTAAAGCGCCACCAGGCATTCCTCAGCACAGACTGAGACATCACGCTCTCCTGCGAAGCTAATCGTGCTTCATCCCTAACGCATCAGCGATATTTTCATCTCTTCCTGTCATAAATTTTCACTGGCCCCGGCTCGGCCTGGTTAACAATCGGGCCAATTTATTGGCATATTGGCATGAGGTGATAAGGGCTAAAAACAACAGCGGCGAGCAGCCGCTCGTGGAGATGAGCTGATAACACAGATATGAGCTCCCATACAAAACATCTCACCCTCCATCACCTCTCTATCAAACTCTTATTACAATGAGAAGAACTGAAAGAGGAGAGGGTGAGAGGGGTCTTTCGATTCGCCGGTGGGGGCGGGGACCAAATCCAACGCAAAATAAATATTAATAAAAAATGAAATCAGATGTAACGTTTCAGGGCCAAAAAACAAGGAGGAGAAATACATAATTTATCACCGCATTATCGGGATATCCAGGCAGCCTAATCAAGGAGCAGTGGATGACTATTTTTTGCCTTATCATCCAAAGTGGTGGAAACGGAGAGGGAATTATCAGCCGGCTGCAGATTGCTGGGTTGGAATTTTAATGGTAATAATCGCAGCTCTGATGGTATATCTCCCTGCCTTATCTTTCCCATTATCTGGCCCTATCTCACAGGCATCGGTGCAAATTAATGGTGCTTTTTCAGCACGGCCTTTTTATCATTGCTCAGAGAGCACCCAAGGGGAGAGAATAAGCAAAATATTAAAATACTGCATAAATCACAATTTTAGATAACCGGCCAACGTATGGCGGCTGAGGGGGGGGGTACGGTGCCCAACAACCTTTTTGTCCTTTAGAATGACTCTCGGTCTTTCTTCGCGCTAGATCAGACGGTCTCTTCTTCTCTCTTCCTCTTCCTGAAGTGCCGGAGAGAGGAACTACGGGCTCCGCTGACCTTTCGGAGCCAGAGACAATACCCTGATATTATGAATGCTCTAGTAACGGAGCCGTTAGATAACTCGGTTCCTGGACATCTCGGATGCATTTCAGAAGGAAATCGACGCAGATCGATTTGCATGCGAACGCCTCGGTCAACAGTTTAATGACTCCAGCTCATTTCGGGCATTCAGAAACTGTCATGCTTGTCGAATGAGATAACAGAAAGTACCACATCAAACAAAATACGCAGATTGCTTCGCGCTGACTGAAAGCCTTCAAACATATTTGTATTTACTGTACTGCATACTAGTACAGTAACAATATTTGCTCCTACAGAATACATCTCAATGTGTCACCCAAGTGACAGCGTGGTCCAAACAACTTTCAAAGGAATACGGTTCTTTTAAAGTTAAATGCGAGTTTATGCACGTGAGCTCAACGGGAGCACGTATGATCTCACGCGCGCACACTCAAACAGTAATAAAAAAAAATACAAACAAATGCAATTATTGAGCAGTGATAAAAAAAAAAAGACAGGGTTTTTAGAAGTGTGCAATCTCGCTTGATCCTTTCTCCTCGGTTAAAAAAAAAATACAGAGACAGAACAACAGAGAAAGAAGATCCTTCGTCCTTCCTCCCTGCGGTCCAAACACACACACACACACACACACTAACAGGCTGTTTCTAAAGGCCCTGACCAGCGATCTCACTTCGGCTCTTTCATTCACAAAAGATGAATGCAACAACAGCCAACCTATTTAATTATCGTATTACAGACAGAACTGCAATTTTACAGTCTGAACTTTTCACTTCGTGAGGTGCTGAAAATATCCAGGTACTATATCACAACAGAGTCTTAAAAACAGGCCCTGAAAAATGGAAATGCTCAAGCTACTGATGGTGTATATTTTATGAAAAGCATTATTTATTTAACTCTGTAGAGCTCCGCAGATTATTCTAGGCTGAGATGTGTCATATTTATTAAATATTAAATTTATTTCAGACCACAGAAATACTTTTTGGTCAAATGCATTCAAAGATTGCAACAACTAAATAGGTTTTGTTTTTACACACTTAGATACTGACTAAAAAGCAATTAATTATGAATTCGCACTTTTTTCTAAATGCATTATCATAAATACATAAACTATATTTCAGTCTTTATTAGCATGCATGAGGGATTCTGGGCAATTTTTTTCTGACATACACAGCTGACTCTAAACAGACCCTTAAAACCTTTACAAGAAACGCTGGACGTAAATCTACAGTGACCTAAAAACTGAATGACAGTTCAGCTATCATGATTTCATACAGCTTGCCAACCAACAATGACGCTATAATAAACTAAATAAAACAATAAAACGTTGAAATGTGATAACCAATATACTGCCTGTTAATTGTTGAAAACATCTTCACATTGGTCAAACGCAAAAAGCCTGAAAGATGAACAGACTCAAAACACTATTTACACCTTTTTAAAGAATCGGCTGAATATATTTAAATCTAAAATTACTTTAAACAAAAAAAATCACTGAGAATATAAAACTTTCAGCACTAAACAAACATGCACAAAAACACTTCTAGAAAAACACGGTTGCATTTTATTCATTTCAATTCAGTCCGATAGCCAATGATATGCCTGCAATAAGATATGCATAAATAATAAATAAAAGCAAAAATAAAAGCACAATAAAAAATACTTCAAATGTCATTATTATAAAAAAAAAAAAAAAACACCTCCACATGCTTCAACAAATACAAAACCAAACAGACTCTCCTGGGGCTTAGAAAGAATCAGCTTAACATCATCTGAAACAACTACGACAGGTATTGAGTTTCTGTGATCGTCACTGTATGTGAAACTTTAAGAATTAAAAAGCCCATGCACGTGCATAAATATCACATAAGCAAACAAGGCGTATATCAAAACTAGAATATGCACTAAGGACTGGCGAATGCAAAACGAAAGCATAACAAACAGGTCTTAAAAATGTATTCAACGTATGACGCGAAAAACAAGACTCGTTAAATACAAAAAAAAAAAAAAAGATTTAAAAGAGAACTGGAAGAAGAACATTTGCACCTGCTGCTACTATCAGTTGTCAGAATAAACTGATCTCTCTGTATCTCGCTTTCATCCAACTTTACTCCGCTTGGCTTTGAAACAAATAACAGTAATAATAATAAACAGAGTAACTTACGCTTGATTTGCCGGGGGTTGCTCTGCTTTCTGCGGGACATGTTGATCCGGATGGTTATTGATTATTAATTATTATTATAGGTTATTATGAGAGGTTATTATGGATCATCCAAGAGCCGAACGGGTCGCAGAAGGAATGAGGATTATTCACAGGCTCTTGCTCTCACACACGCGTCCCCCTCGCTCAGTGCGTTCGCACGAGTGTGTGTGTGTATGTGTGTGTGTGTGTGTGTGTGTGTGTGTGCGAGGAGCTGCGGTCCGCTCGGACTGACGGCGAAGGGGAAGGCGTTTCGCGCTTTTGTTTGAACATGAAGTTTGATCCACCGCGGTCGCCGTACACACACAATCTCTCACGTATAATGCTGTTGAACTTCACTGTTCATGCGGACTATTGTTCCGAAAAGCGCTATACTCAGGTCAAATGTATTTATGTATTTGTGTAAATGTAAATGTATTTAGTCATTTTCTTTTTTTTTTTTTTGCAAAGTTATTAAAAGGTTGGAATGCCGATCGAAATAAACGTATTAGTGACTTAATTTATCAAGTATAAAGCTTTTCTATTACCTCACAGATATTAGAAATATGTGTCCTCAGAAGTTACACCAACAGCAGCGAGGAGTACTGCCGGCGTTTTTCTTAGCCAATCAAAAACGTAAATTACCTGCCAATCATTATATGTGTTCCGGTCTGGTAAAGTCTGGTTGGCTGCCATTCTTCGGGGTTTTGGAGGGCAGGGGTTTCTGACAAATACTAACGCTTTTAAACCATAAACTTTTATATAGAGACTCGCTGACAAAAACTGCAAACCCCTTTTTATGAGCACATGCTGTTTACTGTAGCCCGTGTTTGTTGTCAAACCGCTTGATTTTATGATTTTTATAAACTTGTAAAACGTAAATAATTAAATGTTTTGTTGACGAATGACTTTTAGAAATAGATACGTTTATGACAAATATACTGATCTATATATTTTAAAATATATTAACCATAATATGTTATTTAATAGTTTAAATACTTTAATGTCTAAAAATAAAAAAAACAACCACATTTTGACCAACAGTAAATAGGCTACATATACAGTTTTTTTTTTTATTTTGACTGACCTAATATACACTGGTTGTAGATTCACGGGATATCTTTGCATTAGTAAAACACCCTCATACCTACATTTTATCTATATATTTAAAATGCATAAACTATTAAAAGTGTGTATTTATAAATAATGCAATTTATGTTATTTGGCTCAAATTAATTTGCATGATTTCTTTTTTAATTTACATCTTTTGTAATTACCGGGTGATCATTTTGAGCAACAATTTAACAAAAAACTATATTAAAATTTCCCTTTTAACTTTTTCTGTCCTTTAGAAATCACCTGAAAGCAACCGCAAATGAAAAAAAGTGCTCGTTTAACTTAAAAAGTGATCTTCAACTACTTTCAGCATGCATTTGGCGAAAAAATACGTTCATATATATTCAAAAAAATCCTGCAACTTCCACGTCACAGAAAATCGCTTTACTCAAATTTGAAGTATCATTTCTTAAACAGTTTCAGGGCCCGGAAATCGCCTTCTTCAATTAGCCAGTTGAACTGCCAAGTAAGACAAGCAAGTCGCCTGTGAAATTATCTTGTAACCCAATTCCGGGACTTTGGAACGGAGTCTGAAACTACGGCATAATTTCAAGGGGTTAACTAGTCAACGGAGCTGCACCTTGAGGAAACCTTTATCTGCCTCTGTGCAGTTTGCTTCTGCTTTCACCAGCCATTACACTCTGGCAAGAAGTGTGCTCTTCCCAGCGTCCTTTGCTCCAGCGCTGGCGGGCTATGAGCTCCAGCCATGAAGGAGAATAACGGTAGCGATTCACAGCCCGAGTTCTAGTTCAGATCTAAATGATGCTGGAAATCCGTATCAAATTTGTATCACTTATTCCTGTAATGTTTTAAAGCTCGCTGTTCATTGCCCGTAAATTGCAACTAGATTAAAGCTGCTTTGTGGCATTTTTGTGTCACTTGTTCAAACATTGCTCTGATGTTTGAGCAGCCCTCCCGCTCATCCAATAGCTTGAGTTTAGGGTGGAACTAAACATTTGTCCAAACCAATGAAGGGCAGTCATTATTTTTCTTCTTGGTGCTATGAGTGGCACACTGAGGCTCGTGCCAACGTGAAACCCAAACTGAGCCTTTTTACCTTCTTAAAGTAGGTTCCTGGTCTTAATGACTCGTGTGTGGATATTATTCCAAATAATAGAAATATTTTATTAAAAAAAGAAAAATAAAAAACTTTCAATCTATCATTGATTACAGATTAAAACATAAATCACACACAAAAGTTTTTTTGCATGTTCATTTTAAAGGAATAGCACACCCATAAATAAAAATTTGCTTTTTTTTTTTTTAATTAGTGCATGTTGCAATCAATTGATTTTAGCTACATTTAAATGAACAAATGTAGTTGACTAACTTTCAATTTTTTTTTAAATGTAACGGAAATGTCACTTACTAAAATTAATCGTTTACAATCACTTACGTTGGTCGTGTGAAACCGTTTTATACGTCGCTCCAACTATAAATCAGTAATTGAAAACATAGTTGCAATAATTTTTCCAGAACATATTAAAATTGGTTTTATAAAACGTGCCATTTTTAGAATCCCGAATTTCTGTAGATGCCCGGTTTGTGCAGGAGACTTCCGGCAAACTTGAGCCTCACGGTCTGGGCCTACATTCATTCTGACACCTCCATTAAAAAGCTATTAATTTCCATGTTATAAAGTACATTACTCTCAATTCATTCGCAGCTGTTCCCTTGAACCCTGCACCCCTTGTAAATAAGAGTAATAAGTTGCATACATGCTTATTTCTATTGTGCGCGTACATGGTTTTCACATAATTCGAAGGCCACAGGTGTCACAGTCTGTTGTTTTGTGTAATTCTGAATAGAGCTGAATATGACTTCTCTGACCCTCTTTGAGCTCCCGTGGCAGGTCATCGGCGGCGCGTGCGGTTTGTATTAACGAGCACCTCCAAATTAATTAAGTGACCCCGGGCAAGTGCAGGGCCACCCTGTCCTTTTCTGCGCTGTCTTTTCATATCTTTCAAGGTTAGATTACATTTGGAAACATGTTTCATTTCTTCGAAAAGCTGTATGCGCGTATGCAAGGAATTAACGGCTGTTTTAACCAATCAATAATTGAATCAAAGTGTTTCGCTGCAGGAGATATAACCGCAGGAGGACGTCGCGTATAAAAGCGACACAATATCAGTCGCAGTGATCGGAAAACGCTGCTCTTTCTTAATTTAACCTTGTATTTTGTTTCAGGGGTTGGAATTAATCCAGGCGCACCAGGTCAGATAATAAACATGGCTGAAAAATATTGTATAATAATGTTCTGTATAATAATGATCGCTAAGGCGTTGTTTATCCCAGATTCGAAGCACACAGAGACAGCCACCGCCGCATACTGTACATCTCATCGAATATAGTTGCATTTGGTAGCAACACATTATTGAACTTAACTACTTTCATTTACAGGCAGACCGATACAATTTCTAGACTGATTTATTAGATTATATAATTATGAGGATATCAATCTGCTTGACTGCCTGATTAAAAGTGGAGACTCTCGCTTTTATTTTAGCAAAATATTAAATGTCAAAGATGGAAATCATACATTTAGTTGCAATAGCACAGTAAAAAGGCATTTGATGCAATATCAAATATAATGGTATTTTTTGTATTTTACATGGAACACATTTAAAGTTTAAAGTGTTTTTTTTCCTTCTTTATCTAATCAACATTTCAAACAAACAAAACATTTTACTGTGAATATTTTTCAAACTGATAATCAAAACATCCTATTCATCCCGACTTCCTGTTGTTTCTGTTTCATTCATTTCCTAAACCCCTTAAAAATGTAAAAAGAAAAACATACGTAGTTAAATACTTAAAGTTTTTATCTACCCAGACGTTTTTTTGAATCCCTTTAAAACTCAAATCCATTTCTTAATGACAACATCCTTCAAGAAGTAACATTTTTATTACATTTTTTAATTTTCATTTAAAATGTATTAATTATTGAAATTTATTAGAACAGTATTCGTCTGAGATCTTCTTCAAGATCTTTTCAATCCAACTTTTTTACTAAATCCCTCTGAAGCGAACAATTGCCAGTTACTTAATCACATCACCTTTCAGAAAGTGTCATTTTTGGTGGGCGTTTTTTTTTCTCTTCTTTTCCTATCTTTCTCACAAACTCCAGCTTCTTAATGATTTCATTCTCCAGGAAGTTTTTTTTTTTGATTTTGTTTATTTTCATTTTTTTTTTAATTTTTGAAATTCATAAGATCCCCTTATTTCCTCCTTTATCTCCCAAATATTTTCCACCTTGATTTTCTATACCTCTGCATCCCATTAAAAAGAACAAAAGCCGGTTTAAATGGCATCCCCTTTCCAGAAAAAGCGCCGTCATTTTTGGCTCGGGAGAAAACAGCAGCGATTACCGACGGATACAAAGAATTCTGTGATGTTTCACGACGCGTATATAGGCAGAAGCACGCATCGTGAAACATCTCGTTCGGTCGCGAGGAGCTGCGGAAATTCCTAAAGTTGTGCTTTCGACGCTTCTCGTGCCAAAACACTCCAAAAATAGCCAGATGTTGAGGCTTCTTTGAGGGTAAATTCGGAGAGTCCGGCTAAATTGTGAACTCCAGATTAATTTCACACCACGGCTCGATCCCTCAGGACCTTGGCATGCGTTGGATCTTATTCTCGCCGCCACGGCGCCTCGTGTTGGTCCCGCAATTTGACTGACAGGTACAAATCTGTGTGAGGTGGAGGGCGCCTCCATCACGGGCTGCAGCAGATGGTTGAAATAATTAACATGATGCTGTTCTCATCGCAGGGGAAATCAATGGCATGGAGATCATGCCGCTGCTGCTTTAACACGCATAGAGTGAGGAGTTTAATGGTAACGTTAAATGAAGGGATTTAGAAGGCATATGGGATTGTGCTGTGATGATTAAAAATGCACAGTCATAGATGTATTTCACTGGTGAAGATCAAGACGATATTTGTCCACTGTCAAAAAATCTTTGCCTGGTAACCCGCAAAACAGGGAAGCCGATAAAAAACAGAAATATGCAAATGAATGTCACTTATAATGGATCAAGTCGTGTAAAAACGCTAACAATGGCACGTTTTTGCTTTTCACGTTGCAAAATCACCACGTGTGTGTGTGCGCGGCTAAATATATCCACGTCTGCCTCCAGCACATTTAAATATGATTTACTGCCGTCTGAACTTCAGCATCAGCATCAACGGCTGCTCTTGAAGTCGCAAGGCTGATTTTCTGCTGTATGATGCCACACCAACTGGCATTATGGGACTGGCTGCTATCCAGAGGAGGTGACTGTGACTGTGTGTGTGGGCGCTGTTAGACAGCTGGAGGAGTGGACGAGCATCAAGGCCATGCATTCATGTCCATCTGCTTGAAAAGAGATGGAAGGTCTAGTGTCGATAATGATGAAATTAATAAAGGCCGGAAGATACGGGGAATAAAATTGCTGTGAAATGACGCACAGAGTGTGTCGTCAGGTAGCCTAAAAAACGTGGTGACATCTAAACTGACCGGTTTAATTGAAGTCAGATACATTAGTAAGAATTTTGCGACAGAATCGACCAGAAAGAAAGTCATTTCTAGTGATCAAATCACACTGTTAAAGAACGGTTTTATATTACCGCAGTACTTTAATATCAATGGAATCTTTTCAATGCAAAGAAGGTTCCTCACACTACAACGGAAAAATGTTCTTTAGGCTGAAAAAAAATTGTTCACTGTTCACTGAAAGCTTCTTCAAGGAACCAAAAATGGTTCTTCTGTGGCACTTGCTGTGAAAACACTTTTGATACCTTTATTTTTACCGGTGAATGCCACAGAAAAACCACTCTGCCCATTTGTAAAAAAAAAACATTTTAATTATATAAATAATCTTTTTTCATTATAAAGTGTTTTTTGTAAAATTGAAACATGGAGGTTTGCAACCCGTGTATTTAAATTCCTACTATGCTTTACATTTTTTATGTTACTATCATGTTTTTAGTTATGCCTGGTAAAATATTATATGTCATTTTTAAATGTTATGACGTAAACGTCCTTGAAGGATGTTATAATTTTTTTGTCTCTTGTCTACTTCTAACATAAAAAATTCTTTGACATTTCTCCCACTTTGTCAACTCAAAATGTTTTAAGCAAAATTCTTGTGAATAAATTGTTTGAATAAATCAATTAATAATTTTTGCTGTATTTTTTCTGTCATTGAAATGTTCTTTGAGAAAAGAAAATTTTTTCCCAAAAAACCTTTCATTGAACAGCTTCTCTTTTTTTTTTAAACAAAGAACAATGCATTTATTGCACTATTTATTAATCTTTGTTAATGTTAATGAAAGTACAGTTGTTCGTTGTTTATTCATGTTAGTTCACAGTGTATCAACTAATGTTAACAGACACAACTTGCATTATTTTATTTTGACAATGCATTAAAACAAATGCAGAAATTAAAATGCAGCAAGATTAATATTTTCTTTACAAGTATTGTCCATTCCTAGCTAATGCTTATTACGGTGTTAACCAGTGTTTTAAGTAATGATCCTTATTGTAAAGGGTTACCAAACATTTAAATAATTTCAAACAACTTAAAATTTTATGCAGATGTTTCAATGCCAGTAAAGAACCTTTATTTTTAGGAGCGTTGTATTCTGCAGGATCATTTGCCTTAGGTTTTCATAAGAAAAGTATTTTGCCCCGGACTAAAAACTGAAAGCTGCCAATTATGATATTTTGATCCGCAACATGTGTGTCCTGCGTCGCTCGTGTCGATAGTGTGAGATTATTTTATCATTAGTGCTGGTGTGTGTGGTGTTTTATAGAGACGCAGTGTGTATCTGAGTATAGCTACAGCATTATCAGTGTGCCATGTTCCCGCTGGTCATGGCACCGTGCCCCCTCCAGCATCCGCAGCGTGCCAACAGATGTCTGTGAGCGTGCCCGCTTCTCCACCCCGCCTGCCAACCCCGCGTTCGGCGCCAGCCCTCTGCCCAGCAACACACTTCCACACCTTCTTCTCTCTGCCTTTTTTCTTCCCTTCTTCCTCCGTTTCTTTGTTTTCTCTGCACTCGTCCTCTGCCGATTCCCATCCCTCCATTTTGAAGCTTCGTCTTCGGATTGCGTTTTGCTGTCTAGGAGCTGAAAACAAGTAAATAACGGATGTGGGAAAAAAAAAGACATTCTGTGAAAAAAGGACTTAGTAAATAAATTGTTACAAGGACAATGAAATGATTTCGCTTTCTTTTGACTTTGTGAGGAACGACAAAAAAAACAATTGTGTGTTTTGCAAATGCTAATGCAACCCATGTTCTAAAATGATTCTTTTTTTTTTATTTCTATTCCCTGACGTCAGATTTCTCTTAACCTTTCGCCCAAATGTTGATTTTATTTACATTATCACTATTTAAGATATTCATAGACCCCACTGTCTTTTCACTGAAACTTAAATGATCGATCAATCGATGATAAATTTATTATTTGTATTATTTTACAGATTTTACAGATTTTTCACAATTTATACAAAACTGAATTTTGGAATCTTGTTACAAATGCGCCTAAATGATTCTGAGTATTATAGGGAGGTTATCAACAATATTACGATTATCTATATCTCGATAATATATGTTATTCATAATAATAATAATTATCCTATAAATCATAAAGGTATTCTAAGTGAAATGCTATATTTATTAAAATACAAAACAGTTCCACTAATCAGTATTTACCACAATTTTAAGAATAACTCAAATATTACATTAAAACATAGTTTGTTCCTGTTGCCATAAACTATAAAATTCTATTGAAATGAAATAGAAAGTAAGTGACATGTACCACTAAGACTTGAATATGCACAGGCAACTCTTTTTTTCTTCTAAGTGGTGAAAATGACACAAAATGCAAATTGGATTAGTTTTAATCTAATAACCTCTTCACACGTACTATAAAAAGCAAAAAAAGGCGCTATTGTTACCATAATGAGTTATTTATACCTGCTCTGACCCATAAAATGACTTTTGTTGCTGTCAGGTTGATTCAATCATATTAAATAACATTTCTGTTTTGACTGGTTATTTTAGACGTCACCAAACGAAGTGGATAATTTTAGGTTATCTGACAAAACATTTTTTACAGTGCAGGCTCAAAAAACTGACAGCAAGAGCTGTGAAATATTGCAACATTTAAACACTGTACAGATCGTGAAGACAGTGTGCAGACATATTAAGACGCAACCAGATCTTCCTTGGTTACGTAACTGACAGCTTTTACAGACAACAGTAATTGTTGTGCATTTATTACATATTTAATCGCCGCTTCTTATAAGACTTCTTTTTGCTGATGATCAGGTAAATATTTGCATTGCACAGACTAAATGTCCGAAAGGCTTACTTTTTTAAGGTGTCAACCGTAAGTGAAACTGTAAATGCATCCTGACCATTAAAGAGATTCATTTTTAATGAATAACCAGCACATCGCTGGTGTTTTAAAGCTTTTTTTTTTTACATAACATAGTCCAAATCATTTTTATTGCATCTTGCAACCAAATGATCAACATCTTTATTTTTATCCAAATCCCATTATTATGTCCAGCGTTGAGCTTAATATCCTCCCGAGGGGATTTGTTTGCAGTCTTCCCTTCCGTTTACGTTTGCGAGGATAATATTCGGCGGATATCAGTCACAAACAGCATATGAACTGGCTGTTTCGCTCTGACAGAATAATTGCATTGAAATACAGCTGCACACAATTTCTGCAATACCTTCATTAAAGGCTGCCAAGGGAGGAAAATACACAGAATATCGAGTTGATTAATCTATAATTATTAGATTACAAACGGTCGGGCACAGTCCACAACAGTTGCGGTTAATTACATGCTTGCAGGGAGCACTTGCGCCCATGACAGATGTAACAATAACCGCATAATATCACATTTCTGAGCAGAGCTGCCAGTTAATCAGAGACCCTTATTCTAATGCGTCTAATATAATTGTCCGATCCGTGCCGTTTCATCTGAAACATCTGGACTAGGACGTTTGGATTTGGTGCTGGTTATTCCTGGGTTTTGCCGGTTTTGGTCAGTACAGCCGCGCGGAAACAGCAGCGCGACAAGAAAGAGAGAAAAAAAAAAACGCATCTGTGTATATTTTCACAGAGAGGTTGGGTGTAGACAGCTCTGAGAAGTGAATCTACATCTGCCAGCCTCCATGCAAATAGCGCCGCCATCCTTAATAGTGAAACCTCCGATGAAAAACAGATAAAAATATTAAATATTCAGGCGTCCCTTTCACCCAGTATCAAAAGGCTCCAGATGTGCCGGGCCGGAGTTGTTATCGGGCAGCCAAACGACAGGCATTGAAAGACATTCCTCTGAATTTCAGACCATATAAAAGTGTTTTATACGATGCAAATGAATGGTAATTTTTGACTATGGAGGAGAAGCGGGGGGGAAAAAAGATGCCAATAAACCCTATCATTTGGGACTAAAAGTCCACAAACGGGAGACACTTTGGATTCGCCTTGCCTGTCTTCCCGCGTTAGATGCCCGAGATTGCCGCGAAATTAATCCATTTAACAATCTGTGGCTTAAAATTTAAGGATTTCCAGTTTTTTGGAATATCAATAAGTTCCAATTGAAGAGAGAATTCTTTTGCAATTCAGGCATGTGCGGGCGATAACGGAGGAGTTGGCATGGAAGGCAGGCAGAGATGGATTAATTATGCAGGGAACATGGAAATTCTGCTTATCAACGCTTAGCAAAGGAGCCCAGCTCACATAATCAGAAAAACCAGGATGAAAAAATATAACAATGCGGTGGCACCTTCCAGCTCATCGTCTTACAAGTTAGATTCTTCCTGTAATTAAAAACTAACATACAATTATATTCATATCTCATAGGCAGACTATGAGTGGTTATGTGTTAAATATCAGCAAGGGGTATAAGGGCTGAGGTGGGGTATATATATATATATATATATATATATATATATATATATATATATAAAAACACACACCGTCTTACACGGGGATGGAGGTCTCTTGGGACGGACGGAAGTACTTAGCCAGGAAAACTTAAATTATCATTTAAAAGCCAAGAAAGACAAAGCTAGCAGAGCTCAGAGACGCCTGCTTATTTACCGCAGGCAAGCAGGGAGGGAATATATGCTCCGCTGCGTTCAGTTCTCACTTATCACGGGAAACTTTGAAGGGAACGTCAATGGATAGGCTGCGCAAATCCCAACAGAGCATGTGTGATTCTGGCACGCGGACCTTTGGCGGTGTTTTCGCTAAAGCGATACGGCAAATAATGCAGAATGATGGGTCATTTCCACTTTTGCGTTTAGAAAACTGGGATTTTGCAGTAACATTCGCAAAGCTCTTTGTACCTGATACCGTTTGGTGTTTCAAGGAACAGGAATAAGGTGGCGAAGCTTAATCCAAAACAGACCATGATTTCTGCTGTGTTTCTTTCGTCCTGTTGAAGATACCTCTGTTTCGAGGTTTGTTGTCCTATCAGAACCGCCGTTTGAGTCGGAATGACTATTACGACTACAAATGCAAAGATCACTTCACTCGCTGTCCTTTCACCAGCAAACACCAGTGGCTTTCAAAAGAGATTCCTCGCAAATACATTTCTCGCTCGTGACCCTTCCAAACTTCGACATTTTAGCAAATCAACTGAATTAAATGGCAGAACAAAGCAGTCCCACAATGCTTTGCGACTTCCTTTGACCCAATAGTTCTAAAAAAGCCTAAAAGTTGGAAATTTAATTCACCCGGCGCGTCGGCGATACACGCGAGAACTGATGAAGTTTGGTCGTGGTTTCTTCTCCATGTCTTTCTTCTCTGTAAATGTCGTCGATCGCAACACTGCGAAAGAATGAACAAAAAAGACATACTGTAAAGCTGAAAGAAACACTTTTAAAGGAATAGTTAACCACAAAAAAAAGCTAAATTCTTTTCCTTATCCTCCCATGCTGTTAGCTGTCTGTGAAACACAAAACAACATTTTTGAAGAAAAATCATATTCAGCGTCAGTCGTGACATTGTTGAGACAATTTTTATCTAAAATTGAAATTATGCTGAAATTGTATGATACCGATAGCATCAAATTTTAGCATAAATATTTGCACCATTTAAATAATTAAATTATAAACACTGTGTATTTTTTCCATTTGCCTATAGATTTGCTTATATATATATGTGTGTATATATATATATATATATATATATATATATATTTACTCATCAAATTTCAGCAAACATGTTCCTTTTTTTGTGAGGAAGCAATACATTTTTTTTTTATATTCTCATTTAAATTTTAATTTAAAACTCATTTTAGAATATACTGAAACACTTAAGTAAAATAGCAAACTGTCATGCAATTTTGTGAACATTTTCAACTGTCTTGAGCGTTCAGAGTACTTTCCAAAACACTAATTTCAGTTTATCTTTAGTTTTCCTTCAGCCGAGTTCATCTGCATCCATCTAACCTGCGTTTACTCTCGTACAGCAACACTATTCAGTCGCTGGCTGCAAATCCGAGTTTTCTGACTGCTTTGAATTCTCTCGCCTGCAAAGATGTGCCTAAGATGTGCCTCTTCCACCTCCCTGAAACACCTCACGTCTGCCCCTTTTGACACAGAGCAGCGGATGAATGCATCCAGGGTTAGGCGAGACCAAATCTCCTCAGTTCATTTGCAAGATTCCTGCAGCTTTGAGGGATGTACCGCACCTGTTGCCGATGCCTCGATTTCGTTTTTTGATCGGGACGCTCTCTGACAAAGAGCAGAAGTGGAGGCAGAATAGAAAAGAGAGAGTGGATGAGATCCTTATCGAAAAACTCTCCACTGGACAATGAATTTTTCTCCACCATTCAAATGTATCGGCGAATGCTTGAGCGGTTCATTTCAGCCGATCCCGTGGGGCGACAATGGACCGGAGAAATGAGTGATGCTATCTCTCTCCTGATGTCATTTCCCTGATCCGCCTCATCCTCTGGCCCTGTGTACCTCCATTAATTAGAAAGCAGAGGGATTTCCACTCATCAGCTCATGGCTTTCTGCTTGTGTACTATCTGAAGACCTCTTTTCGCTGCTCAGGAAAGTCAGAAGGGAAAAACAAGCGTCTGTTTCGACCCTACGGCATGTAGGCTTCAGGAAGGAAATGGTATTTAGCAATTTAAAAATATTCATCAAAGTCTTATGAAATGAGAAAATAAATGAAGTGATGAAACTTTGCTTGGTTCCTCTTGACTGGAAGTTTGATGGTTCACTTAAGAGCATGTAAAAAGACTCCTATCAGTCAAGATTAATAATAGGTGGTTTCTGATTAGTTTTATGCATAATGCAAAAAATCTACAATTTTTCTGGATGGACAGACAGACATTTGAAATAGAAAAAATGATATACATATATAAGAAATATACATAAGATATATAGATAGAAGTGTTCAATTTAAATAAATAAAAACTATTTTAGTCAAATACAGATACTGCTCCTGGAGGTAGTGTAGTGTGGGTGGAGCTAAAAAGTGACGCACTTACGCCGATTGCCAACGAAACACACTTTTCAGAAAAATTAACTAGCAACTTCTTCAACGAACCTTAGCAAATCTATATAACTATATTGCTGTGCGAGGTCTTATTTTCCCAGCGTGCAAACACCTCTCTCTCTGCGTCTGTCCCTCTTTAGTGGCAACATATCGCAAACCTCACGGATCGTATCCCACTACGGATTTTGAGTTATTTTTGGATCACCAAAATTTGGATCATTTATTACTAAAAACTCACTTTAGGGATTTACATACCCCCCAGCAGAAACTACTAGCCTAACTACCTAAGTCAGTAATACAACAAGAACAACTGAACAAGCTATGAGCATAGATGGAAGGCCTACAGCATAAAATTACAAGCTGTATAAATACTCATAAAGGTGCATAAATGTATATAATTAAGAGTAAAATGGCATAAAAACGCTTACTGCATAACGTAAATACAAATGAGTCTTTGTTAAACTGTTGTCTTCTTAGCAGACCAGACAGAAGTAGGTATTTCTAGGCTACTGTCTCTTTAAGACTAAATGCACGGACATAATACTTACACACATTTTCTTTTACTCTAGTCAGCTATATACGTTAACTAAAGTAACCCACTGCTAAAAGTAACTTTATCTGTCAGTGTTACTTTCGTCAACGACCGTTTTTTTTTTTACAGACGATACATTTGACGATACAAGAGAGAACCTAATTTAGTCCGGTTTGTGAGCGCAGACACTGAAGGACGTGTAGACAAAGAGAATTACACACAAAATGATGTCGAATTGATGATTTTATCATCCATTCACGTAAACAGAGTCTATTTCTTAAGTGGGTAGGGAAACACGTACCAGTACACTGCATCCGTGAATTCGGTTTTAAAGGGACAGCAGCCTAATTTATTTGTAATCAAGCAACGAAAGTAGAAATCACTCACTGCTCTTGACTGAATCACTTAGTAGTCCTAAAGGTTAATCTAAATGTATTTATATAAATAAATATATGCCTGCTTGAAATAATGAATAATGTGGTAAACAAGACAATTAGCCTATATAACCATTGGTATTTCATTGAAAAGAAAACCATGTTCTATTTCTTTGTGAGAAGTGATTAACATAATGGCATGTTGTGTGTCACCACTATATCAGTGTCTATCATGATAATGTCAAACCTTAATGTCAAACACAATGACTTTTAGGAAAATGCTTAATAAATGCATTACACTGTAACGAAACCCATTTGATTTTAGTTGACTAAATTTACCGTAGAGTTAGTCGACTACAATCATATAAGCCGTCAAATAAAACTAAAAACAATTCAGACGACTGAAATATGACTAAAACTAAATGGCCTTTTAGTCAAAAGACTATGACTGAAACTAAATTAAAATTACCTGTCAAAATGAACACTGGTATCATGATTTCAGCATCATAACAACTAAAAAGAAGGGGGGGGGGTATCTAGATTTAATAATATGATTAGGTGCATATTCACAAAAACTTTAGAGAAACACATTTATCGAAAATAAAAATCAAAATAAAGAAAAGGGAAAAGACTGTTCCTTCTGTAACACCACAGTAGGGTGGAAGAGGCAAAAGTGTCATCAATTTTTCATTCTAAGCGGCAAAGCTAAAACGACCAAATTTTCCTGTTGTCTCTGTGTCTGTGAGGACGCTCAGGGGCAAAGACCTGCAATTAGCAGATATGTGGGTGGGCATCTCCGACTGCATCGAAGCACGTTAACACAATGACTGGAGATGAGTTTAGAGCGAGTCTGAGTCTTAGACGTGTCAGTCTCCTGTCTGCAATATGAAGACGTTAACGCTGATTAGTCTCTCTAATTAAAGCATGCTCCCCTGACACCACAGATACATGTACTCAAGGCTTGCATGCAGTCGTGTGGGGGTGTGTTTGTATGAAAGATGTCGAACTGCAGCCCTATATTAAGATGACGTATGGTGTTTGTGTGGCGGCGATCAAACTCTATTCATAGTTTGCGTGGAAAAAATAGCGGTCAAGTATCTTTGTCTAAAGTTTTGCACCTAAAATGCCCTACATGCATAAAAATATGTCCAAAATAACTATTATTTTCAGTAAAACAGACATTTTTTATTAGCGTGAACAGAATGTTTTAATCTAAATCACTTTTTTTCAATATAGAACCTTTTGTTTAATGGAAAAATTAATGGTTCTCCATGAAACCATCAATGCTAATAAATAGCTAAGCGTAATTTTAACAATGTAAGACATGAATATGAGAGTGTAAAATGAATTTGGATACTGTAGATCAGATTGCTTGGCCTTGAAGGAATTTGATGAGATTTTTACGCAAGTTTCGCGAATAAAATCTCTCAGAAAGTGTTTGGACAATAAAATAAATGAGTAGTTATTTACTTACCTGTGTTTACAGGCAATATTCACACAAAATCATGACTTCTCTTGGCATGTTTAAGAGATATGATGAGAGAAGTAGGTCTCTGGATTGATAAATGAATCATTATTTTGAACCAGTATTTCTCAATGAATCAACTGCACGTTGATCAATTATTGTCTTGTGAAACAAAAAGCTGTTTGTATTAAACAAATCTATCATTAAAATGTTTTTTTTTTTAATCTTAAAACAAACCCAAAAGTCAGAAAAAGTAATCTCGTCTGAATTAGGTGGGAACTATTAACAGATCAAGCACTGTTTACAAGCAAAAGTAGTCCAAAACATATAATGTGGACTACTTATGGATTATTGTGGCGTTTTTATCAGCTGTTTAGACTCTCATTCTGACGGCACCCATCCACTGCAGACAATCCATTGGTAAGCAATGCTATCTCTCATCTGCATTTTGCATAGCCTGAGGGTGAGTACATTTGCATTTTGTGGTGAAATAATTCTTTAAAGTTGATCGAGAACCTATATTTTTGTATGCTGGACCACTTTTATGGTGCTTTTGTGTCTCTTGGGAAGCTTCAGTACATGATTAACTGTAGTTGAGAAGAGAGCATCTTCTTAAGAGAGTCATACGGGTTTAAAACGGCTTGAGATTGAGTAAAACAATCCCAGAATTTGGATTTTTGGCTGAACTATCCCTTTAACCCCAGACACATGTTCTAATAGGAGATGAATCTCTTTCCCCTCCCGCACAGGTACATGACTGAGCAGAAAAGGAGACGCTTCATCTGTGAGATTAGCTCTGGCAGGCCGGCCGCTGGACATGGACTTCTGGACAGACTTAGTTCTGGGTATCGAGATCCACTCGCAGATGACAGATGAAATCTGTCTCCTCTGGCTGGACGTGTAGCTGCAGGTGATACATGATCACAGATAAAAGGACACGAGGTGGATGTGGGGGATGGAGATCACGGGGGCCCCTGATCTCTGCCGTGCTGATGTCACTGCCGCAGGTGGCTCACTAACCCCTCCCCTAACTTCCAAACAACCAATCACACACTTACGACCTATCCAGGCACCCATTGTGTGTGTGTGTGTGTGTGTGTGTGTTTGAGCGACTCACAGAAGTTTTATCTCATCCCCATCTGTGTGGTCTCAGGCACGATGATTTTGGACCGCAGCCACGTCAACCTTCATGCCATCCAGAACTAGAGGAAAAGAGACAAAGGGAAGAGGTGAACGGATGTCATTTGTAAACACTGCGTTCATTTTGCACTCTTAAAAAAATGTGTTTAAATTGTTCTTCACAGCGATGCCACATAAAGAACCATTTCTGGTTCCACAAAGAACCGTTTAGTCAAAGGTTATTTACAGAACCATCTTTTTCTTACCTTTTTATAACCCGAAGAACCCTTTTTCACCACAAAGAACCTTTTGTGAAACAGATGTTAAAGGTTCTTGGTATTGAACCATTTAGACAAAAAGGCTGTTCTATAAAAAAATAAATGCGAAGCACCTTTATTTTTAAGAGTGTAGTTCTTTTTAAATATTGCGTACAATGAGGCTGTTACATTCATCCTAAAAAAACATTTCACCCCAAAATCTAAAGGAAAAAAAGCACTTTTGTTTAATGCGAAGTAAATTAATCATACTATCTTTTAAAGAACATTAAAATCTAACATCTAAATAAATAAAATATATATAAAACTGATTAGAATCTGATGAAAAATTTAATAATAAACAACTTAAACATATCTGAACACCTGGACATTATTATTTCAAAGCAATGTATACAAATGTTTTTCCCATTTTTAATACTGAAAGTTTGTTCCATTAAGTAAATTCTGCATTTTCCCCTGTGTTTCTTTCTCTATAAGATGATCAGCCCTGGAGGCCTGTAGTAGTGTAATATAGAGAGCTCCGACTCACCGCTCTCCATTTATCTTATCACGGCAGGACACCTGTGGAAAGGGTGAACACTCCACAATTATGTGCTTCTCCCGTAGAACTAAAACACTGAGAACACTCTCAGGAAACCCATGCAGAAACCAGACTCACTGAAGTTAGAGAAAGAGAAACCTAAAGGTTTGGTTTTAACACTCTGGAAAGTGGATCACCGTTTGGGAATGAGATGCAGTAGTTTTACGGACCATAAAAAGCAAGTTTAATAAAAACACATAGTACAACAAATTCATGACAGCTCAGACAAGACAGTAGTCTCAACTGTAAACTTTATGAATACAATGAAAACTCTTGCTGCGTGAGGCTTTAATGAGAATACAGAGATTTAATTTTAGTCACTTTAAAGTCAATTCTTTAGGGGGGAAATCTATAACACAGTATTTAGATATTACGGAGATATTAAATATGGGATTTTTTCTCCCTCACAAAGGTCAAAATCCCAAGCTAATGCTCTAATCACAGGTTCTTTATTCAAATGTTCTGGTCTCTAGTATTGCTTAATTAATTTCCATAATGAAACATTTAATCAGCTTCAGAATCCAAGGCAATGATACAGAGATTTCTTTAGTTCTCCGTCACGAATGAAACACGTTTCTTCTAAAAAAAAAAAAAAAAAGAGAGAAGGAAAAAGAGTGAGAGAAATTTCCAAGACTTAACCCCGACTCCAAAGCCATCAGTCTACCAGCAGCAAACGCTTTAATTACCTTCACCTTGATAACATGCTTAATTGCTATTGCACTTTTGTTATGTTTTTTTTTTTTTTTTTTTTGTCCTTTAGATTATACTGCAGCTTACCTTTAATGAATTAAAAATAAAATGAAATGCCTTGGAGGTGTTTAATATGTAGTTCTGTACTAAATGAATACAGCCTTCAGTAAACCCATATATATTAGCGTCCGTCTGTAAAAAAAGACTTATGGAAGCCAATAAAAAAAAATAATAAATAAAAAACCGATTGCAGATGAACAATCAGTTTTGTGAAATAAAGCGATAATAATCAGCAGATTAAAAACCCACTTAACGAAAGCACACTCTCACGCACGCAACATTCGTTGGCAAGTGGTCCAAGTGTGAAATGAGAACTTATTTTATGATAAATGTTTACTTGCAAGCGTGTTTTATTAAGTATTTGTGTTTGTTTTGGTAGGAGTGAGTAACACCTGTGTGGAGTCACGCTAATGGCCTTTTCAACGCTCCGCTCAAACCCATTTAAGCACCAATCCTTTCACGACTTCCTTCATTTCTGATGTAATTTCCTCCCTGTAATTACTCTTTTCGTTCCCCTGTTTATCAGACAATGTACCTGCAATGGAAATATAAGACCTTGACTAGCCTTTCGCCGGACAAAAACAAAATTTAATTTGATGTGTTTGGCTGTCGAACATCATTGTTGAAGGGATGCAATTAAGACAATATTATCTGTTTTTATTTTAGTGTTGGAACTGGGACATGTGGAACCTTTATGATAAGCAGTGAAATAAAACTGGCCGCTATCTGTAACGGTGACTTCAGTGGCTTCCAGCGCAATTAACGGCGCATTGGTGGTGTGGAGATTGCTGGACTGCCCCGTTAACACAGGATGCAGATGTGATTGCCGGCAAGCCAGGTAAGGAAGCAGTCGTTTCCTAAGCGCCATCATCCCTGTGTAAAACCACAGACCCCAGGGGTATTATACTCCACTTACATGTTTCTCAATGTCGGTCCCTCAACAGCATTTCGAACAATCTGTTCCCTAAAAAAAAGAAAAAGGGCATGAGAAGAAATTGGTATGGTATATATATCCAAAAACATTGTATTAGCGCAGTACTATGTGACCCTGGATCAAAAACCCAGTCATGAACCAGGGGGCAGTTTATTGAAATTGAGATTTAGATGTCTTCTGAAGCTATCCTTTGATGTGTGGTTTGTTAGGACAATATTTGGCTGAGATGCAACTATTTGAAAATCGAAAAAAAAAAACGAAATAGCGAGAAAATTAATGGCTATTTCTACAAATATACTCATTCTAGCTGTGACTTGTTTTGTGGTCCAGGGTCACATATGCGATATACTTTTTATGTATTGCACGACTCATGTATTGTGGTATATTTACCAATGTACTTAAAAAAGTGTCATTGTATTACCAAAGCAAATTCATAAAAAAACAAGCAAATCAAAGTACAGTTTGTTAGTGTAAAAAAAGGTATTTCTGAGACATTTTAAACACCTTTGTCCCTAACAAGCAAAATAAATAAGTGCAGATTCCCATGGTACATTTAAATGTAAATTTTGTGCTTTCTTTCAAAAAATAAATAAATAAATCCTCATCCCATAATCATCATTTGTATACCACAGTCTTTATTTAATACGCCGAGGTACTTCAACAAATGCCAAAAACGTATTATACATGTCCAAAAACGAAAACGTTGATACCTTTATATTTTTGTGTGTGCCTTTCATTTTCTTTTTAATTGTTCTTGACGGAAAATTTAGCAGAAGATTTGCCAGATTTGTTAGCAGGGAAAACGCTAACAGCAATGCTGTCAGATCTTCTTTCAACATCAGCTGATAAAGAGAGCGAAAGGGCATTTCATTGACAAGTAGAGGATGATTTAGAAGAAAACATCCATGCAGAAAGTAGGCTGTGTTTGTCAGGACTGCATCCCAACAGCTGAATTCATTCTCATTAGAGCCATTCGGGCAGCTTCCACAAATCCCAGGTGGCCTCTTTTATTTGTCAGGCTCCTGTGCAGTTAAGGTGTTGAGATGCAAATTTGTCTCCCATTAAAATCTGTAAGTGTGAGTAAAAGAGGTCTCCTGCAAACTTCACACGGCTTCATGAAGCAACCCAATCCATTTCTCGTGGTTAACAGGAACCGCACGATTTTGCTGATGCATTTTTTACTGGAAAGGCAAAGCGACTGTGACTGACAAATTGCCTGTAAAGAGGACGGCGTTATTGTAAGGTCTACAGCATTTTAAAACTCGCCGTGTATGACGGTATCGCTTTCCCAGATAACTTCGCCGAGGTGCATTAATCGGGATCTAAAAATCATTTAAAATGAATATTATTTTCTTTTACTCACATTCGTTTATTTCAGGTTTATTCAGAACCAGCTCTATTTAACAAAACAGGTGATGTGACTGAACACTGCACAGCATGACCATTTCGACTCCTTAGTGAATCAATGCATATAGTGCGATCAGTAAAGTCCGATTTACAAGTGAACGACTCGCGTGAATAAATTCTTTTCAGCGAATCAAAACAAATAGCGCGATCAGCAAGCTAATGGCTCATAAGAACCCTTTCTTTTTAGTGAATCAAAACATAGTGTGATCAGTAAGGTCTGATTCACAAGCAAATGACCCATATGAATGCATTGTTTGTAATGAATGAAATCAGTAAGGTCCGATTCGTAAAGTAATGACTCGTACCCTTTATTTTTAATGAATTAAAACTAACAGCACGATCGGTAAGGACTGATTCACAATCAGAAATATATATACCGTGCTCTAGGATGACTCTTGTGAGGCCTTTCTCTTAAAAGCGATTCAAAACATACAGAGCAATTAGTGAAATTTGACTCTTGAACAAACTATCATGTCGAATCGGTTCTATTTAGTATGACAAAAACATACAGGACGTTTAGTGTAGCCCTACTCCCAAGCAAACGATTCTCATGATTCACAATATTACAAACAATTCTTTGAACCTACAAAAATAATTTTGGTGTATCAAAAACTTACAGTATGAACTGAAGTCTTTTTCCCGACCCAATGAGCCATTTTTTTATGAAATCAAATCATACAGTGAAATAACTAACTTCTTTTCTGTGAATCAAAACTTAACGACTGATCAAATAAGCGAAAAACTCTTGTTTTTTTTGTTTTTTTTACAGTTTTCATTCATAGTGGTTTTTTGTATTCTATACTGACCCCGGTTGCCCAGAAAATACCAATTTCTTTTTCTAGGGATATTTTAACATTTTGCTTACTAATATTAAGAATCAGCTGAAGAACATTTTAGTTTTAATAGATACCATTAAAAAACTGCCACTGCTGGGTTGTCGTACCATTTTGAGCGAGTCCAGCTTTTCTCAGACACAAGCTATATGTGACTGTCAAGCGTTGGGTGTCCCAGCAAAGGGAAATTAATGGAGTTCAGGCGGCAGAATTAGTTCTTGTGTTTGGTAAGCGTCTGTGGGTGCCAGAGCGCAGGTGGACAGCTGTGGGGGACGGCTGCGTCTCTCACGCTTTACTGCACAGGACTCTCTCTTTCTCTCTTCTACCACACACAGAACATACGCTGTACCTGAAGCTTTAACATTCATACGCAGCGCTCTGATTGATTGTGTTGACAGATTAAAGTGTGAATCTGTAACTCCAGATGTTTGGAAGCACAGATAATTGTGTTTCAGTTCAGTATTTCAATGTAATCCTAATGCATCTGAATTAGGGGTGGGCGGCAATATTACATCATGTTATGAAGTCTTTTATTATAGACGTATTAAAGTCAAGATTTTATATATATATATATATATATATATATATATATATATATATATATATATATATATATATATTTTAATTCACTAGATCTTTTTGTCACATTTAAAAATTATGATTATGTCACACACACACACACACACACAAAGAGTATACACACACTTATTATTGCTATTATTATTTATTTATTTATATTTTTATTTTATTTATTCACTAAATAGACAATTATTGTGAATATACACAATAAAATGTGATATACAGTTTCTTCTGTTTATATATAAACAGAAGATATATATATATATATATATATATATATATATATATATATATAAAGAAGAAGCTGTATATCACATTTTATCATTGTATATTTTTACATTAATATATATATATATATATATATATATATATATATATATATATATATATACACACACACACACACACACACACACACACACACAGGCATATAAATATACATACATAATATGCTGCATTTTGAGAAATTCACCAAAAAAATGTCTAAATAATCTACTGAAATAAATATTTGTTTATATTACTAAATCTAATAATAGAAAAAAACACAGATCAAACAGTCAAATTAATAGTGTATTATGTAATGCATATAATTGTGAATAAATGAAAACTATTTAACGATGTTATAAACATCTAATTCACAATTCATGAATAAAATTAAGCCATCTTTTTTTTTTTATATTCTGGTTCATTCACTAATACATCATGGAATGCAAACAATGTATCATGTTGATTTAATATCTAAAAGACTGTGCACTTCACCTTCAAAGAGTGTTTTCTTTGATTCTCAATCTGATTCTCTGTCTATTCATTTTGTTTGGACTGGACTGGGACAGCCGGGCAGATCAGACTGCAGAGCGACAGGCCTTGTTTCTTCACCAAAACCACAATTAACGGGAATGGTTATTATCCTTGTCCTGCGAGTTCCCTGCAATGCAAATCCCAGATAGAAAGGGTTGGAAAATTATGCGAAAACTTGGGAGGAGAAAGTGGCTCACGTCTGTTTGCCGAATTAATCGCTTTCTAAATGGCTCCGGGCCAGGCAAAAGTTAACATTTGCAGTTTCAAAGGTTTTCAGCGCTTGCAATGAGCCATGAAATTACTGCATGCTGGTGAAAATGGCAGCTGATGAAAAGCCCACGGAGCAGGTCCCACAGGCGGACAGGCGGCACGGCGCGGGAGGGGAACGCAATCGCCCTCGCCTGCCCGACAGCCACGTGGAGGAAGAGGAGGCAGCGAAGGTGCTGCTTCTGAGGAAGTGCTCTCTGCAAATGAGGCCACCTGCTCTTCATCACCCAAACGCACGGAAATACCTATCAGCATCAAATAATGATGACGTCCGGGTATATCTTCATGAAAATTGTGATTCATAAATGATAAAGACCCTAAGTGAGCATCTACCCCTGCTTTGAACGTTCATATTTTTCAATATAAATGTAAGGTTTTTACAATTAATGTAATATTTACATAAAAAGAGATGGGGAAACTTGTAATAATTATGTGAAACATATATATATATATATATATATATATATATATATATATATATATATATATATATACACACACACATTTTTACATTTTTCTTCCTGCTGTTTCAGTTCTTACCAGAATGACCAGATACTGGAACTAAACTTAACTAAACAAAATGGAAGAACCATAAAGTACTACACTATACCCGGTTTCATAGACAGAACTTAACCTAAGCCAGGATTAGGCCATAGTTCAATTAGGAAATTTGCCTTAGAAAAAAAACATTACTGGTGTGCATCTTGAGACAAAATAAAGGCATGTTTTCAGATCAGCCAGTTCAAGTTTCCTTCAACTGAAACAGCTCAGATGTACATTTAAGTATAGAACTAGGCTTAAGTCTGTGAAACCAGGGGTTAATACTATAAGTGAAGCCATATCATTTTAACCTATTCGTTTTGAAAAAGCAATGAAGTCAAAAATGGCTTCAATTTTGGTTGGTTCTCACACAAAACTGTAGCATGGCTGCATATGGACTAGTTTTACTTCTACTTCAATTATTTTTTGCCCTTTTTGTCAAACTGGTGACTAAACAATCTTCGTTAATGAACTTTTTTAAACGACATAGACGTGCACATATACAATATACCTGATAAGATTCTTGCGGATTGTTGTTATACACTTTTCATTTCTCCGGTTTTCTTGCTGCAGGTAATGACCCATCCATGACCAATTACCCTGACGTAAACAACCCAGGCTTTTTGTTCAGCACACACACGTTCAGCAGGAACACACTGAGGAGACGCCTGCAGGAGAAAAGGAGGTGCATCTCCATGAAATACTGAAACACACCGTGCCAAAAGTGAAGTTCCTCTCCAGTGAGGAGGTGCGCGGAGCTACACAGATTGCCTGCTTCCACGGGCGTAAATATTCTGATTGATTTCAAACATGTTGAAACCGACTCTGAGAGATGCCTGTTAAGCATTTTGTCTGGAAACGAAGCGTTTTATTAACAGGGCTGCTTTTATTTTCGAGTGTCGGGATTGTTGACATCCTGAGGGTTGTTTTTTGGTTTTATTGTCAACATTCTGACTATGCATGCCAATTTATTTTTAGCGGCGTGTATGCGTTTCTTTGTCTCAGTATTAAGGTATGAGAGACGCATCGCTTCTTTCGCTGAAGAAAAAAAAAAAAGCAGCACGGTCGGATGTGCATAAAGTGATTCTTTTGACTTTAACCCAGAGGAATCTTTCCTTAGAGATTATATGTTCAAACACGTCTTTATCATGTTATCCTTCTCGTGAAACCCAAACCGGAATGGCATATGGAGTTTTTGCTTATCTAAAATTTACTAGGATGTTTTTTAGTAAATAATTTCCCTAGAATATTTTTACATGAGCTTTATTTGATATCTCCTTCTTTCTGTGCTTTCCCAACACACCTCAGAGATTAACACTCGTCTTAAAGCTCTGTGCGTGTGTGATGGGCTACTTATATTTATACAGGCAGTTGTGTCTGACCTGAATGTGTCACATGATGCCAAAGCTGGATGTGGCATCTCCATTTAAGTGGCTGCTTTATCAATCGGAAATGATAATAAAGGCCTTTTCTGTGGTATTGCACACATTTGAGTCTTAACTGCATCATCCAGGTCTAACAACCTGCTTTAAAAAATAATGAAAAGGAAGAGTGTTAAAGCTGTCCAATAACTACAAAATGATTCACTAAATGGCCCAAAATTGCTCAGTTTTTACTTTGAACTATGCATTTTAATCAACTAATTAACTACATTTCACCATGGCTGTGTTCATACATTAAATGTGAAATTAATTTGTAATTATGAGAGAATTGCAGGGGAATTCGTGCTGCTCCAGACATCACCTAATGCTGCTAATAGAGTTTCAGAGTATGTTTATCTAGCCGTTGGAGTATCAGTGACATTTAAATATGTTATGCCTGGAACAGGAATCGTTAATATGTTATTGTTAAGTCAGATTGAACGTGTACAGGATGTGTTGGATATTTATAAATGAGCACTTAATTAATTAAAGAATGCATTAGTGCTTAATGCGAGTTGTTAACTTTCTCTGCACCCTCATTATTATGAGCCCTATGGGGATTGCAGAGCTACATTTCAAGCATCCTGCAAAGCTGTGCTCGCTCACTTTCCCTCGTACTCCTCCCTTTTCCTCCTTTTTTTTCTCCTCATCTCTCATTTTCCGAGAATGACGGCTGACAAAGTAATTAATCACCCACAGACAGGAAGCTCTTCAGATGTGGAGCAAATGACCGGTCAGATCTGAAAAGATATGAGGGTGTTTCTTCAACTTTGTGCGCTTTTTTATATATAAGGTTTGGCTGTATTGAAACTAAGGTTAGATCGAAACATTTTCTGTCTATATTGTAACCATGTACAGCAACTACAAAATAACTTGTTTGTGGACACAACGAATGGTGCACATAAACATAAAAATGGATTAGTTTTATTTAACTCATAGTTTTAAACATGCGTTCATTTATACTTTGCACTTTTATAATGGCTTGTTATAGTTAGAGTGAAAGTCAGGGACAAGGGTAAAACAATAAAAATGAATGCATGGATGATGAATTCAGGATAAAAAGTTTACAAGGCACAGAAACTTTTAGTATGCCTTCATTTATTGTTGCTGCATTTTGAATCTCTTTTATATTATTAAAAAATAGAAAACTATAAAATATGGAGAGAAAAATGTAAGAAGTATTATTAATTGTGAGAGGTTAAAATATTAAGTACAAGGAGTGGAGTACAAGGTAACAATTATGAATTATGAAATCCAATTAATAAAAATATAAAATGATTACATATGATTTTATTGTTTTAGCCTTATCTTAAACTATTAATAATCCATCCGGAATTACTGAACTGAACTACTGAAGTAATCTAATAGAAAAAAATTCTAACATACTATAATGATCTAAACAAAGGCTGAAATAAAAATAATCCCCAAGTTTATGATTTCTGTACATTTGGTGAACACAAACAATTATGTTGTTTTCAATTAGTAAGTTAGTTAGAAGTTAGTGTACTTGGTTACCAAGGAGACAAGTGTCAGAGAAAAAGAAATATGAAGAAAACTCACTGTGACGATCACCGTTGTATAGAAAAAAAGCTGCCTGAAGATTTTTCACGATTCTCTGTTTGTTCTGTATATAAAAAAAGGCAGGTTTGGAATTGCAATGATGACCATTTTCAATGGGCTATTCAATCAAACGCTTTTGCAGACATCTGCAACTTTCATGAATTATCTCTCAAAATGACTGGAGAACTGGAAACACATCCGAAGAGTTAAACTCTCCTTGTGAATGACAAAAGCTCACAAATGTCACGATGTTCTCACACACACTTCAGTGACGTGAAAAGCGCAGAAATGTGCAGCGACGGCGGTCCCAACACGAGCTCACCGCGCAGAGCAACAGCATGCTGAGCAGCCAAAGGGCAAACAACCCCCCACGCCACTCGAGCGCTTCCGCTCAGGCCTGGTCCCTGCGGAAGCCACCGGCTCTGCTACTGGCTCGTAATTACCATCGGCTCTCCAGAACGTTCCGTGGCCTCTCCATCTGTCCTCTCAGCGACGGGCAGAGAAGCTCCAGTCACCTCATGTAGCATTTAACAAATGGGAGGCTGCCACCCGACTCAGCCGAGGTTCAGGCGCTACACGGGGGCAACGTTCCCCGCCTGGAGGAAGAGTGTGACAGGTGCACCTGGAACCGCCTAGAACCATCAAGAGCAGAATCCAGACATAAGAAAAAGTCCAGGAAGTTTTGGCGTACAACATTTGGGGTCGGTCTTGAGCTCACTCTTAATTTGCAGTACAAATTCTCATTGTTAACTAACTTTTAACTATGAATAAACTACTAACTTGCTGCTTATTAATAATTAGTAAGGTAGGTATTGGGTAGTATTGAGAGAACAAAAATATGGTCTTGCAGAATAAGGCTCAGTAAGATTGAATAAACAGCCAAGATAGTTGTGTCACCCATTTATTTACTATTAATCATAAATACAGTAAAACAGCAATATCACAATTTTGAAAAAACAAAACTGCTATGTATTTTTATATTATTAAAAATGTGATTTATTCCTAAATAATGTGATTTATAGCTAAAAAATTTTATTAAAAGTTTTATTATTTACACAATCTAGTTGGAAACTCCTACTTTGTATTCTGTACCAAAATAATTGCATTTGAAAAGAAACCTTTTGTAAAATAAAAAAAAATGTCTTTAATGTCAATTAAATTCATCCTTGCTAAATAAAAAAAATAATAAAATAAATAAATAAATAAATATATATATATATATATATATATATATATATATATATATATATATATATATATATATATATATATATATATATATATATATATACACACATACACACACACACACACACACACACATATATATATATATGATTGGAGAGACTTTAACATTTAATAGTAAAGTTTTTTAACACAACATATGACCAGTTTTAAACTCAACGAGCAGTTTAGTCTTACTTTTCATAAATCACTGGTAAACACATCGTTCTAAAGAAATGAAGTTTGTTGAAAACTTTCTCTCCCTCTGTAATGACTTTTCTTTTACAATTATGTTACCAATTCCCTCTCAATTTAGTATCCGCTTTTTCGTTTTATCTGCAGAACATCATGTTTCACTCAGAAATACGTCACACCTCTGAAGTAAAAAAAGTTTTATTTTGATTTAAAATTGTAATTTTTCTCCCTGGTAAGCCTATATTGATTTACCTCATCCAGCGGGTCACAAAGTGAGCAGCCAGCTTGTTATTTTCCTCCGAGGCGAATGCTGAACGCCATCAGAAATCTTTGGAAAGTTCTGTCAGACCTGTTTTAATGCGGAATAAGGTTGTTGCAGGCCAGAACAGAAGCCTGTGATCTGTGAGCCGAGACGAGGGACAGTTCTCCATATCTGACGGGCTAACAGAGAGAGAAAAGCGAGGGAGTGAGAGAGAGAGAGGGCAGGTCTGCCTTGCGTGAAGTTGCCTGTGATTATGTGTTCATCTGACCCTGATGTAGACCGCGTTCCAGACGCTTTCTCAAACGCTTCATCTCCTGCAAATCGAAATCGTCTTGAAGACAATGAAAGAAAATGTTTGTCTAAAACTTTGCGAGTGAGACCCTAACTTTGTGTCCATCTCAAACGCTGCTTAGATTCGACTCTAACTTTTCGATAAGCGTTCCGAAAGTCGCTTCTCTTCATAATTAGGAAAATGAAAACTTAATTCATGCCACGAAAATATGTCTCGTAAGCATTCTGCTCGCGAATGACAGAAAACTCACTCAATTCGTCATGCTTTTGCTGTCTCTCCGGCGGAGTGTCATTAAACCTGCTTGAAAACGAGCTCGTTTCATTATGCTAATGCAAACTGATTCATACACAACGCAGTCAGACTTAAACGGCGCACAGCAAAACGTGTGCAGAGAAACATGAAAGATAAAAATCATAAACGAGATCTCTTATATTTGAGCGGTTTCTCACAGACAGCAATGAGATTAAATAAACACAGAGAAAGAGTCGTGTAATCTCAATGTCTCTAGGGATACAGAGATGTCTGTTTGTCACCAATTCTTCAATCAAAATTCAGTTCATACATTCAAGTCTAAATTCTATCAGCCAATATGAGTTCTACCACAGCTGATATTTAGAAAGTGGAAGATGTTGATCGTATACAATTACGCAACAGAAACGAACTGAAATAAAAATGTGTTAATTTTGCCTCGGGCAGCGTGCCGACGTACAGCACTGTCCCATCCCTCGCTCTCTCTTTCCCACTTCACTTCCTGTCCTCTCAAATTAAAGGCAAAAACACCAAAAATCTATCTTAAAAAAAATAGAGTAAATTTAACTCGAAATCTCCCTGCCAAACTGATACGTATCTTATCTTAAAATGGCCAAACAATTAATAATTAATTGGCCTAAAACTAACTATGTGTCAACCAAAGATACTAAATGTGATATTTAATAAAACTTATCAAATAAAAGCATTATTTTTTCTCTGTTTATGTAACATGTGTAAGGAAGGAAAAAAAAAATTGAATTAATGAATAACTGAATTGGAAGGTGTTTATACAGTAATGACATTATTGTTTATAAATTTAGGGTCAGTAAGATTTTTTTTTTTTAAGAAATACTTTACCTCAGCAAGGATGCATTATGGAAAGTAAAGAAATTTTAACATTTTATTTTAAATGGTTTCTACTTCAAAAATATATGCAGTTTTTTTTTGTATTCAAAGAAATCCGTTTCTGCAAAAAAAGAAACGGAACTGTATTCCATACCGATAATAAAGTTTGCGAGCAGCATATCACAATGATTTCTAAAGAATCATGTGACTGGAGTAATGATGCTCAAAATTCCATTTATCTATTTTACTGTATTTTTTAACTTATAAATGTGAGCGTAAACAGCAGTGTGGATCCGATTGCCACTGCTGACCGATGACAAATACGAAGAGCATTTGCGAAACCTGTCCGTAAACAGTCATTATTTTTGCAGCTAACGCCAACGCGAGTCTCCTCTATGAAAGCAACCTCTGTAGGTGGAGCGAGCTCGAGACAAAGCAGAGAAATAAGAGTGGCTCTGCATAAGCGGGCCCCGCGGGGAGAAGCCTTCAGCTTGTTAGAGTGAGCGACTCAACACGGCTCCTCTCTGCTCCTGCTGACATTTCCAGTGGCACTGTCTGCGGAGACAAACTCAGATGGGACCCGAGCGAGTCGGAGTCACTTCCACAGCGGCGACGCGTGCACCACCGCGAGCTCTCGGTGTGAAATGAGCTCCCCAAGGAGACAACTGTCAGCCGGGGTTGGAAGAAGGGAAGGACTTTATCTAACTCACTAATGAACGATTGTCTAATTTCCATCAAACGCAGTCACAAAGCCTCGGCCCTATCTCTCTCCGAACACTGTCACGATAAAGGAATGTTATAAGAAAGAGGGAGAGACGGAGGAGCAGAACGAGGGATGAGAACTGTCGAGAGGTCAGGACGGGAACTCGAAAGAAAAAAAAGAAAAGCGTGGAAGTTCTCTCCCTCTTTATCTGTCGCTTCCTGAGCTTTTCCTGGCGAGGGATAATCTGCAAGTACAGACGATCGCGCGCCGCCGCTGGAGATAAAACACGGATGACAAAATATCAACTTTCTGCTACAAAATACTCCAAAGCTGTTTGATTAGAATATCAGCACAGACAGTAATTAATTTCAACTTTAATTACTTGCTGTACATGCCGATTAGATCGCAGGTCTTAGATGAGTTATTAAAACAGCAGGGAAATGTGCTTTGTGCGAATATGTGCGCAATAAAAAAAAAGAGCGTGTTAATGTTCTTACCTCTCTTAACCTGTGTGCTGAATGATGAAATTACATCATGCACAGAGACCGCAGGAAAGAACTTATCAGATCAAAAACACTTTGGTGTGCGAGCGAGAGTTCTTTAGTTATTGGATTTAACTCCGCGACCAGACTCTTTTGATTCTGTTCATCAAAAATACTAGATTCACAACTGATACACAGCTGACTCCATGTTTAGTCTCAGTGGATTTTGGACTCAAATGTAAAAATGAAGCACAAAGTACAATTTTGAGGAAGTGTCCCAGGACAGAACGGAATAATCATAAGACCCACCTACCAAGGCATTTAAAACTCATCCATATCTAACCTAACCTAACTGAATACAGTATAATATAATGTTATGTTTACTATAGTTAATAATAGATAGATGATAGATAGATAGATTTTGTTCTGCTATTTTTTTTTTATAAAAACCTGAAAGCTGGGTTTGATTCAGTTTATTGTAGTGCTGTCAAACTATTCATTTCGATTAATCACATCCAAAAGAAACACTGATTATACTGTGTATATATATATATATATATATATATATATATATATATATATATATATATATATATTGGTTTTTGATTGGATAGAGGCCCAACTGACTGGGCTTTTGCCGCCGATTGTGAGAAATTGGAGACTTTGACTGGCTTAAATTATGGGAACAGTACAAAAAAGAGAGAAAAAGAAATTATAAAAAATTAAAGATGCATGATTGAATCGTTCACAATAAGATCAATAACATGCATTTACAAAATGCATTCGAATTTTCATACAATTCAACTGATAGCTCAAATTCAGATCTGATTTAAAGAAACATTTGAAGCTGACATTTAGCAACACTCTCAACCAAAAGCATGACTAAGGAGTAGGACTATACAGTTTCCCGAAAAACAGAAGAAGTGGGGATTTTCGGGAACTGGTAACTTCACAAAATCTTTATATTTAATAAGAGTTTTACATATAAACATCACATCTGGTACCTGAAATGGGACTGAATTCATTATTATCATTTATTTATTTATTTTTTTTACTATAGTGGGTGCAGGAAGTAAGCAAGAGTTCACAAAATGAGGATTGCAAAATATAGTATGTATATGTATATGACATACATATATAAAATGTGAGACCAAAAATCATTCAGACACCATGTTTTGCTTCAATTGCTAATGCAACCATTTCAAACCATGAAAATTAAGCATTGCTTGGTAATTGATGGACCTAAATTGGTATAAAGTTATATGACATTATCAAAATGAATTTGTTTTAACAATCATATTTTATTAAAAATTTTAAACTATAGAGAATGTGAGAAATGTTGGAGGTGTCTGAAGAAATTTAGGTTTTTGAAATTGAGAACAACAGAACGAAGCAATGCATGATTATCAATAATATCACCCAATGATTCTTATTACAGAGCTGTCCGATGATGGTTTCTTTCCGTCTGTCCTGGTGAATTTGATTTGGCATACAACAGGACTGATAGAAGAGCGAGCGTCTGAAGGCTATTGCGGAGCTGAGTTAAGCTGTCCGCTTTAAATCCCATGAATCAGGGGCCAGTCTGGTCTAATAAGGCCACAAAGCATCTCTTTAACTTGTCCACACTAATCAAAGCACCATCAACCGTGCAAACACGTGAGCAGCCCATTTCTCAATGACAGCCTAATTAATTTATCTCGCTTATAAATACATTTTTTAGCTATTTGGGCCCATCTCACAGAGCGCGGTGTGAAGAGTTTGGGGGAACGGCTAATCTGAAAATCCTCACCACACAATAACGAGAGTGACAGCGGAAGGGTGAATGAGATAAGTCTCGGTAATGAAAGTGGACGCCAGAAGAAGCGGACAGTATGTAATGAAGAGAGAGTGAGGGAGGGATGTTTAAAAGAAGTTCAAGAAGAAAGATAAAGAGCGCAGGGACGATGTTATCTGCAGGATTGGAGAAAAGCGCTTCAGCGGCCGAATGCTTCCAATCACTTAATCGGCACGACTCCACCCAACCCCGTCCTGTCCTCGCTCATATGCCATTTCCAAACCCCAAACAAGCCATTTTCAGTGTTTGTGTGAGAGAGACTGAGAGAAATGTTTTCTCAGCTCCTCTTACACGGACATAAAAAAGTGTGTTTAAGTTGTTTACTATGTTGATGCACAAATATTACAAAAAGTATTTTATTTTATATATATATATATATATATATATATATATATATATATATATATATATATATATAATATATAAAAATTTAATGCAGTTTCATTTAAACAAATAAAAAAACCACTATAAACAAAAATTTAAGTGAAATTAGATCACAACAGTACAGTACAGTATGGAAACGGTGTATAAATTTTAAAGTGTTCAAATGAAAATCCTGCCATTAATTACTCACCCTCATTTTATTCCAAACCAGTAAGACCTTCTTTCATCTTCGAAGCAAAAATTAAGATATTTTTGACGAAGCCATCTGCCCCTTTTTTACGCAATTTACTCAACCATTCTTTTCCCTTGAGCTACGTTTTCCGCCATTTTGGAGAGTATTGAAGAACGTATGTGACATATCAGCATTGTTTAGATTCGGGGGGGAAAACATGCACATGAACGTTATCTGCGTAACAAGCATTGTGATATTCTCGGAACTGGAAACGCAACTTAGGGGTGGGGGGTGTTTAGGTAAATTATGTTATTTTTGTTTTGTTTACGTAAAAAGAAGTATTCTTGTAGCATTGCAAAATTAAAGTTCGAACTACTGATGTCACACGTTAGTTTTTGCATCTTAAAAATGTGGTGCTCACTGCAAAAGACTTGAGGTCATAAGTCCATCTAACGTGTTTACACGGAATAACTATAGAAAAGTCGCGCATTGGAATGAAAAGCGTGTTCTATGAAAAATGATCAGATGATGGTAAATGTAATTGAATAATAAAAATATGACAAATTTACATATCTAATGTTGGTTCACGCTAAATAAAAGTAAATAAATGCATAAATACAAAGCAAGGTAATACGTTTAATAAATATAAAGCAAGGTAATAAGTCTAATAAAACAAGCTAATAAACACAAGCCAATATAGTACTGAAAAATCTGTTACCTTTGTTCTTAAAACACGTCATAACAACTATAAACAACCAAAGCTTTGCAGAATTATTTAAATTAAGGAAAAAATAACCTTAAGTCAACATTTATTTGAAAACTGTAAGTAAATCTCGCTGTGTGCACTGTGATGGTTTCTACCTGACTTTAATCCACAGGTTCATCTGTGTAAATGAGTCTTGGTTCCTCCTGTCTGTCTGATCCTCTGCCCCTCCACCTGTGAGAAGCGAGAGAGGCTTTATCCCTAAAACCCACTACAACTTAAATGTCATCAGCAGCTTTTGATAGAGTCATTGTCAACTGAATCCATTAAAGATTGGAAGGGTTATCTCACGGATCTCCATCTCCATTCTAGTCAGAGCTTCAGACGGCACGCTCACAGACTGCCTACAAACCATCTGATGCATAATACACAAAAATGTCAAAAGCTGGCTGTAATCACAAGCTGCGATCTGATTAGCTGGCTTTACAAAATTTCAGGGAGTTAGTGCGCTGGATTTTATCAGGTTACAAGTTTAAGGATGTTACAAGCAAATCCTAGGAAGAGCTAGCACTGGATATGATCAAATCTACATGGTTCATGCTATAACGTTTTTTGGAAGATATCCAAGAAATGATTTTTGAAATGAAAAATAGAGATATAAAGTCACTTATATAAATAAATAATGTGTGCTTTGTATATTAATAATAACAACAACTATCATTATAATATAATAATATAATAATGTTAAAAATGATTATTATTGCTTTATATATATATATATATATATATATATATATATATATATATATATATATATATATACACACACACACACACACACACACACACATTGTATAAGTATATAAATATATTATTATAATGCTTTAATTATTACAGACCTGATATCTACAATCATACCATCAATAATAATAGTAATAATAAATAAATTCCTCAAACAATTACTCATTTTACTTTCTTTTCGAAGAAACACAAAAGAAGGTAGCAGTACATTATGGCTGATTTTAAACTTACTGAAATGACTGTCTGTTTGTGTTTGTGTGTATGTGTGTGTGTGTGTGTGTGTTTGTGTGTGCGCTCGTGTTTTCAGTTTGTGGTCTAAATGAAGTTGAGTATGAAACCAACATTTTGGAGGCGCTTTGGATGAAAGGAAAACAGCACTAACAGAACAGGAATGTGCTGGCCTCTCTGTTTAAACAAAGATGACGATAAGATTTCAAGACAATAACAGAGGTGAGATAACTTAGCCGCTACTAGCGTTAGCAGACAGGGAGATGCAAGACGTTTAATATGCTCCAAAAAAATGAGAGATCGGTCTGCTCGAGATACACATATCAGTTCATTCCTCTGTATCTGTGTTCTTTCAGAATCAGAACGAGCCCAGAGCTCAGAGATAGCAGTAAACAGAGATTGCGTTAGCATTGATGTGGTAGCATTGACCTAAATGTTTACTTCAGCCCATTACACATTCCCATAGATTTCAAGGTGATGCGTGTCATGTTACAATACGTTCTCCCAGCCCAGTTAAGCATACTTGGACAAATTAGTTTTAACCATGAACGACTTTTTGAACAATAAACATTTTTTAGAGCAAAAATGACACACATCACCTTTAAAGTTTGGGGTTATTAAAAATGGACACTTTTTCGAAAGACATTTCTTACAGTAAAAAAAAAACTATTTGACATAACAGTTTTGTATTTCAACGCTTTAAAATGTAATTTATTCCTGTGATTACGAAGCTGTATTTTCAGCATCATTAGGCTACGTCAGTGTCACATGATCCTTGCTGCTCAAGCATGTTTAATACTTCCCCCCCCCCACACTGTTCTTTGATAAATATAATTTTTTTTAGTTTTATTCTTAAAAAACGTAAAATTACGTAACCTGAAACTTATTTTAGCCTACACCTAGATAAGCTTGTCCTTGCACCAGATTCTGTACATTTTAGGGTGTCGCATATGGATTTTTATACTTTCCTGTTTATTTATTTATTATTATTATTTTCACCGTAGCAATGCTTTTTAATTGTAGGAAAGCGATAAGGACAGACGCCCAGAAAGTGAGAGTGAGAGTCAACATATATTTGTTTTTTCCCCCCCTCTCTCTCTCTTGATTATGGTTACATCAAAAGAAAACATAGCATTTTGTCGAATGATTTTAGTAATTTATGCAAACGAACGCATTCGCACAAGCACCGGCTCTGGAGAGGTGACTGATTTGAGAGGCGCGTGGGTAGACGGACGCCCAGCGCCCAGCACAGCGGTTTGGAGCAACAGAGAAATAATTAGCAGATAATAGCAGATTGTGCTAATGAGAGCAGCATTTGACTAGGACACTTCACTTGACCTCCAGTGTTTTTCAGGCTGTCCGAGAAAAACGCCTGATTTATAATTACACTCCGCAATGCGCCATGAAATTGTTATTGTGGAATGCCTTTTTGAAAACGTTATCAAACAATTATTTTCATTTTTTTTCCCCCGCTAACTGTTGCATACGTGTAGTAATTGAAGAAGATGGGCACGGCGGCGGCAAGCTGTCTGTTTGTGCTGCGAGGACGACGCTTCATGCAGATGAGCCTCGCCGACGTCTCTCTCTCTCTCTCTCTCTCTCTCTCTCTCTCTCCCTCCCGCCCTCTTTCAAGGGATGATGCAGTGGCAAATAAAATAATACACAGATAAAACTGAAATATTTTGTGACGTGGTGATAATCACCGCTAGCATACGTGCCACTGATAGCAGGCAGTCGCGGTCGCGAGAAGAAAAGGAATAATCCTTTTTTTGCGGGCTTTTAAAAAATGAATCTGAGTTGAATCACATCAAATGAGAGAAAAAAGCAACAACTCAAAGACAGCTCCAAGATGAGCCAACTCTAGGAGAAAATGACCTCCTCGTTTTGGCGATAAAGTTCTAGCCAAAATATGATATCAGCCTGGGACGTGTCTCATTAGAAATGTGTGTATGGCGTGGAAGCCGCTCGCGCTATCTGCCGGTGCCTGGTTTGCCGGCTGATAAGAGGCAAATGCAAATGTCCTGATAAGAACTGAATGCAAATATTTATGATATGATATTCCCTGGGAATTATGTGCGGATAAAACAAAGTGCATTATTTCCGGAATTCCTTTTCAGGTTTGCCAAAATGCCCCCCTTTCGCGCTCGGAATTTGCATTTCTTCAAAATTGATTGGGCCGCCGTATTATGTTAAGCTATTTGTTTGCCGAGGACGGTAATTAGTTACTGTAATTACAACGATGACAGTTTCTAAATTGTTTTTAAAGCATTACAGTGCGTCTGTGCCTGGAGATTGCAGTACTTATTTTAGGATTTAAGCAATTGCTGGAAGAACTCCCACACGAGGGCCAGAGTGGGATGTTTTTGAACTACAAAGCGGCCATTTTCTGAGCAAAGACGGTTTTGAAAATGTCTGTTAATTTGCGCTAATTGCCACCTCGACTGTGTTTTTGCAGTTCGCCGGCTGATCGGGGGGACGTGTTATTGATAGGAAGTCTGGAGGGATCAAAATGGCCTCGAAAAGTTGATATGCGTGTGTACGGCCGACTTTTATGCTTTGTGTCAAGGAACAAATTGCTGGTGCGAGCACGACTGTAATTACGGAGCAAAGTCTCTGTGTTGCAGACGTGTTCTCAAACTCGGTGTACTTTAATCCTTTAAAGAGCATTTCATGAACCAACGCTCTAAAATTGGGAGTTTGAACCCACACAAACTGTTGTGTCGCACAATAAATGCACAACTCAGCTAAGCTTTTGAATGGACAGAACCATAGCTTTTGATTAGAAACTATTTTTTTTTCTTTACCTGGAGTTCAGTTCTGTTAACGGTTCACAAGTGTTTGTACACTACCATCCATATGGACAGAACGCGGTTTGCACCATCATTGAAGCTTTAAAAGAAGTGTTTGCGATTTGGTTGTACATGTCTACAAACAACTGTAGTTCACGAATGACACTTATGAACCCTTTTTTTTTTTTTTTTTTTAAATAGTGACTCATGGTTTTGTTTTTTTTTAAACTCTCAAAACACTCTCAAACAAGTTGATTTGTTTTCCTTTTTTTCCACAAAAAAGGACAGTGTACAATCAACATACACTTATCAATGTAAATGTACCCAAATTAGCCCAAAGGCTAGTTTTCATTGGTAGTCCCTTTGCCAGATTTGCATATTAAGGCTTAAAATGAGATTTAAGTTAGCATCATTTCTGGAATTGTTGCTTAAAAATGAATCTATTTTAGTTAAAATACCTTAAAAAAATAAAAATAAAAAATTCAAGTTGTGTACATAAAAAAGAAAGAATATTTAAAGAATTTTTTTATATTTTTTAAATAATTCTATTAATGACACAAAAAGTATAACTTAGTAGCAAGTTACTGCACAATCAAGTAAAAAAAAAAAAAAAAAAAAAAAAAAATCACTGTTACAAGGTGGACTAACCTTACGCACAGTCCATTGAAATGTTTTACTTACCATGCAACTTTACTTTTGTCTGTTCTTTATGATGCAACATGTAGGAAAACTAAAAGATCATGTTGTGGAAGCAGAGCTGTAAGCATTTCCCGCGACACAATTCTTTTCTTACACGCATTAGCAAAGAGTCACCTTGACCATACGAATGCATGCAGAAAAGAAACATGTCTACTCATTGTTTTACAAGACTGATGAAACTAAATGGACTGAGGGAGTAAAATATAGAGGAAAAAGGATGAAAAGATGTTTGTAGACATTTTCCCAATGAGGAACGCTACAAGCCCTTCTTCAAATCCCAGCCCAATAATGAGAGTGTTGATATTCTCAGGCGTTCAGCTGCAAGTGTGTAACAGGATTTCTTACACTCTTAATCAGAGGCAGCCATGTTGTCTGTCTGATTCCCTAAAGCCCAGAGGAAGGCATCTTAACCGTATATGACGGGGGCCACGTTTTTCTCACAGGAGACACTTAAAAATGAGGGAAATTGTGGTCAACAAGCATGAGACAAATGTAAAATATCTGACTCGCAGTGACAGAGTTGCAAAGTTGTTTTACCGCAATACCTCATTTTTCAGATTTGATTTGGACTTTGTCATTTAATACCCTGTGGTAAGAAACGTCTGTATTCTCGGCTGAATTTGGCTAATGCGTCCCTCCATTATGTTTCATTTAAGTGTCAACTTTCTTTCAGATGTTTTTCTTAAAATTCCTTTAGAGAAAATTAAACGATTGCTGACATACAGTAAAAGTACACAGCTATAAAATGAATGTTGATGGACAGGTTATTAGATTATTGTTTGATTTCATATTGACATTTCTCACTTTACGTTTGAATCATTTTTGAGATCTCTGAGACTCCAGAGGTGACATGATTACCAGGGTTTTAAAATGATATGTGATAACTGTGAATTGTGTGATTGATTTGGTAATCACATACCTTTAGTACATTTTGGTATCTTATCAAACCTAAACAAAACTTAAGATGTTAGTGAAATCGCTTCTGAAACTCTAGAAATAACTTTTAGGAAGACTGGAGAACAATATGGGAAACAACAGCAACAGCAACTACTACTATTACTACTACTAGAGAAATCTGTTGAGAAAAGTTTGAGTTCATTTTTAAGAAATTCTAGAGATGGCAAGTGTCTTTTCCACCAACAGGTACAGTGTAAAATGGGTTTGTTGAGAAATTTTGAATTCATACAAAATTTTTTTGGAAGAAGACCTTGATGTCCGAGCACCTTTTGAGACATTGGGATCACGTCTGAAACTCTAGAGTCTAGAGGAACGACATGCAACATGATTGGAGATTTTCTCAAGAGAGAAAAAAAAAAGTTGAGGCATGATTTTTGAGAGATATCTGATTGCAAACTATTTGAGAGTTTGAGAGTTTTTTGAGAAATTTTCTGAAACCCTAGAGATGACAAGATTAACTGAGTCTTTCATAAGGCAAGAAATGCCTAAAAATCATGTTTACGAGAAATTTGTTGAGAAATTAAATTCCTGCCAAGACTTTGGTATCTTGCTGATATCTAGGCAATGATCTGTTCTGAAACTCTAGAGGAGTGACATGCAAGATGACTGCAATTGTCACGGTCATTATATCTGATAGCAAACACTGAAACACATGAACACGTGAAATTCATCACCTCTGAGAGCGAGACTGGAGACCGGTATGAAATTTTCCTCTTTTCTGAAACTCTAGAGGAACGACATGCAAGATGACTGAAGTCATTTTCTCAAGAGAAAGCAGCAGGAAGAATCTGTTGAGACATGTTCATTCAGAGATGATTAGAAAATTAGAGACACCTCTGAGATCTCCTCTAAAACTTCTGAGATGACAAGAAATGTCTTTTTCTCGCAATAAATATCTACAAAGAAGTCCTAACGAAGAATTTGTTGAAAAATGTTGCATCTTTGGTATCTTATCAAATCTGGGTACAGTTTCTGAGGTCTCTTTTGAAACATTAGAGGAGCAGAAAAATCTCACTAACCATATATCAGTCTAGAAGAAACAAACGGGACATTAAAGAGACTTTTCTTAAAAATGAGAAACCCTTTCCATCATGTAACGGAAAATCTGTGCTTCTGTTGCAGCAGCAAATATCTTACCTTCCACATATCGCGTGAAAAGGCTTCAGTTCTTGAAAAGAAAGTTTCCTGCTTTAAATGTTGATGACATTAGCGCAGATAAAGCCGTCTGTGTCTGTAAACACAGAGCCGAAGGGATTTACACGTGCTGTTTTTATCTGTTTTACACATTTTTTTTTTTCCGGAGCAGAAGAACAGTACGCCTGCCCCAGGTTGTGGGGTGACCTCCCAGAATGCACTGCAGTGATGTAAACAGACAGCGAAGGATCATCCTGTACTCTGTTGATGCAGCCCCCCCATTCAGAGCTTAATTAGCACTTTGCCACCCCGATCACTCCGCTTTTCGATTTAACAAGATCCCTCTGAAATTACACAGGATTAAGAGAAGTTGGTTAGTAAATTAGGATGTGCATCTGTAATTTAATTGCATCTTAGACCATTAATTAACAAGCTACCTATGCAATAGTTACTGTGATTTCTGTTAATTAGTGGCCAGTTCTGATAAAGTCTCCCGGAAAAAAAAAAGAGAAAACAATTAGCTTATGGAAGCGAGTGTCTTTAAAAAAAAAAAAATCCTAATTGTTCACAGTAGAGGTAATATAGCAGAGGAGATAAGCATTCAAGTACACATTTTAATTAAGGGGTAAATCTAAATATTTGACGTTCATTGGGGAATTAATATGTACTCATTACAATTACTAAGCTCATTGCTACGATGAAAACAATACATCATGTTCCCGCAATTGAAACACTCACAATAGTTGATATTTTTTTGTGCGCGGAGGGGCAGATCCAAGGACGACTGATTTGTCCTTTTGTGCCGTTATCTGAATAAAGGAAATAATACTCACCGTCTTATTGCTCGTTGCGAACACGAGAGTATTCAGATGCAAACAACCCTCCTCATGGCCGACAACATCTGTGGAATGAATCAGACAAATTAATTTACGCTTTAATTGATTTACAACGGGTATTTGCTTGACATCATACAGTATGCTGAAGTGTAAGGAAACGTCGCTGACCTTGAGAAAAGACACCACATACGCACAATGCTCTCATTTAATGCATTCTAGTCGTTTCAGAGGGATCTTCACAAGCCGAGCATACATGAATGACATTACAAATTTGTGTGTGCGTGTCGTTTTGACATTGTTGTGTAAACAAATCACAACAGTGTTAGCTGGTTAATAAAACTTGTGAATGAAGCATACGGTCTAAACAATATACTTTTATATAATCTAACTTGCACACTACAGACAAATCTGTGTTTGTTATAAATGAAGAGCTCAATTGCAAAAACAGATTAACAGAACATTTCAAAAGTCAAGTTTTTAATTGAGTGAGATTCACTGAAATGCACAAACTGTTATATTAAGTATAAAATCACAAAAAAAATACTAGCTAGCTAATACAATAAAACACATAAAAGATAAAAACATCATACAGTAATAAAAATACATGATGTTGACTCTATATCTAATACTAGCTTTTCTAATCTTTTTGTATTCGATTTATTTGTTTTTTTTTATTTATTATTCAATTAAAATCTCTAACACTTGCTTGATCAATTATTTTTCCTATTAATATAACGGAACTGTTATAGCACTTGAGTTTCATTGCTCTTTTTTAATTTTCATTGCTTCCATTTTCCTCATTTGACTTTATATAAAAGCCAAAATATTAAATGTAAATGTATACATATATAATAATTTAACAGGCATATAGACAGATAGACAGATAGATAGATAGACAGATAGATAGATAGATAGATAGATAGATAGATAGATAGATAGATAGATAGATAGATAGATAACACGTGCACACAAGTTTTGTCTACATTTTGTACATGCTTTTTTAAAATATAATTTTCTGAAGGTAAGAATTTTTAAAAAAAGTCACGAACACAAGTCAAGGAAAACCATGACTGCAATTACATCCAGTTCATTAATCACTGAAAAATGTCAAAAACAAAACAAAAAAAGTATTTCACAAATGTGCACACTTCACTCAGTGCACATACTGTACAGGAGGAATCTGAATAAAATGGTAGTAAACTTTTCAGATCAGAATATTTAAAGATACAGTGAAAGTCCCAGATATTTTTACTCTGTCTCTGTGTCCTTGAACACACGGTACAGTTCCTGCATTGCTCTCTCTCTCTCTGGTGTATATAGCAGGCAGTGAGAAGCCCGGGGGAGAGAGGATAGACTGTCTGTCTGAGGTCCCCACAGGGACTGGAGTGTGTGTGAGCGCGTGTGTGTGTGTTTGTGTGGGAGTGTGTGCAGCTCATTAGCTCACTTACGTAATTCAGGAAGTGTCTAATCCTCCTGGAGAAGAACACAGCAGCATCAGGAGCGCCGTCAGCCACACGCAGCCTGGGAATGCAGCACAAGCCCACAGAGCACTGCAAAATTTCCTTCTTCTGATTTACCTATAAGGTGATTTCTGGCCGTGTTAGAGGCTTGTACATTCGAGCCGCTCTTATCATTCATCCTGACTCACGCTGCACCATGACAACACAGTACAGAGCGTCATTTAACCTTTACAACACACATATTGATCCGTTTTGGTTATCAGACCGCGATCAGAGCGCCACGTTTCATCCAACTCAGGTTCACAATCACTGACAAAGACTGCTGCACAGATCACTGCAGGAGTCACGCTGTGAAGAACTAACGTGCTTATAATAATTCGCAAGCCTTATTATGAACATTAGCATATATAGTGGCGCTGAAGTGCAATCGAACAATTGAGTCGTATTTAAAAAAATGTGGAATGTTTGTACATTAGATGCAAAGACCGGACCAAAGACATATAACGCTTTTTTTAGTTTTTTTTTTTTTGCAATTGTAAGAGATTTGCTCTAAATATGACCATTAGTGGCTGTATGGTATTATATCTCACAGGATTTCTGCAGAGTAAGCATGAAGTTCATAGTAACTATGAACATGTTCCTAGAAAATTACTTTGGGTCATAAGTTCAAATGGCATCGGCCAGTTCTTACGGGGACGAAAAAGGACGAGAGACGTGTGGATCCCAGTGCATGTTTTTATTAAGAGACGTGGTTAGAAACATAGGCAGGGTCGAACAATGACAAACAGGTATGATACGGACTAAACACGAGAAAAATCCAAGGCCGGGCATGGATGATTGACAGCTAACATTATCCAGAGGGCTCGACAGAGAGGGAATCTGGTAAACGTGAGCAAGTGTCCAGGCATGGAGCAAAAAGTTTAAAACAGCAAGGCAAAATTGCAAACGCAAAAACAAAGGCAGAGACAAACACACAGGCAAAGCTAGGAATAATGAATGGCTCCATAGAGTAGATATCACTCAGCGTTTGAACTGCTCTTCATGGCGTGAGAGTGATTGAATGCAGGTGAGAGTGTGATGAGTGGAATCAAGTGTGTGTCCTCAGTGCAATGGGTGATGGGAATTGCAGTCCAGTGCAACTTTTTGTGTGGCGTGAAAATAACGGGAGAGTGACATCTGGTGGTGAGTGAAATGAAAGTCCATGGACTGACTTCATGACACTTGAACATTTTCATGTGGATGCCATACGGATGGCAAAATCCAGGGTAAAATATTAAACTCACAATTTTACAATTTTTAAAATCAAGTTCGGTATGATTACATTTGAGTGACCTGAAACATTTTTTTTTAATAACCTAACAATAGTCACTGTACACGTCAACTAAAATTGTCCACAAAAGTCATGATTTCAAAATGGTCACAAATATAAAACACATACAATTTGAATATTTTTTAAAAAGATATAAAACACATTTTTAAATGTATATGTACAAGTATTCTAAAGGGTCATCTTGTGGATATTTTAAATTTGTGATAAATGATTTATTTCTTTCGTGGATTTTCCTCAACTGACCAAATGCTATCTTTCTTTAAAATAAATGCTATACGTTGCATTTAAATGCAGTGACGTTTATAGATTTTTGTCTGTGTAAAACTATAAATATTACTGTGCATTTAACGCATCACAAAAACAAAAGGCTGAAGACGCTGTTATTCTAAGCCCACGAGTTTGTAATTAAATCATCATTTAACAATTTAATACTTGCAAAGGTGAAGGATGTTAAGAGCCGGCGACGTCTCGTGTTTCTGTGGAGAGGACGGTGATAATGCCGCTTACAATTCTTTAAAAACCATTACGGTTGTTATTATTGTTATGAACATGGGGGAGGTTATTATTGTAGTAATATTCCCTGTTCATCCCAACCTGTCCTATGATGCAGTGAATAATGTCATCGGCGGCACAAACCCCTCAACAATACTGACAGTGTGTCACAGATAGAGATGCTCACCAGAGAGCCTCTCGAATTTCCTCGACATGCTGATAACAGATAGATTCGGCATCAAGAGAGCCACTTTAATAGGCTTTTTAACTCTTGATCTTGAGGCAAAATTAAACATACAGTTTAATTGAATCGCAGGTTCAAATGACACTCATCCCATGATAAATTATTCTCTGTGCTTCTCGCTGATCTCGATTCTTTCTCAAGCACAGGAAACCGTTTTCAGCCCTAATAAATTAGACAAATTTCAAAATGAACGGCTGGCTGCTTCTGCGAGATATCGTTGCGCTTTGTGAATATTTAGATTTAGTGATTAGATTCAAATGCGGTAAATCCTAGGCAGCTGCGTTCGGCTGGAAGCGGAAACAAAGATCTCTGCTTTTTACATAAAAAGCCTTGCAAACCAGTTGATACGGACTAGAATTAGAGAGAGTTGAATATGTGTTTTTCTTCTCTTCTGGTATCATCACATAATTTGTATTTCAGTGAAATGATCCCCAGCTACGGGCAATTATCATCCAGCTCGTTCAGTTTACTTTGCCGTCTCATGGATGAAATTGTTGTCTGGGATTTTTAGAGTGAAACCAGAGAACATTTGACATTTTTTTCCCAATTGGCCATTTTTGTACAAGTTCCACTGATAATCTTACTTCTTTTATTCATGTTCCTATATTCCTTTTGAGGAATGATAGGTTCAAATTCATTTCTTATTTGTTTTCACTCTCTCTCTCTCTCTCTCTCTCTCTGTCTCTCTCTCTCTCTCTGTCTCTCTCTATATATATATATACATATATACATATATACACAAACTTTATATATTGATAACTAATGATTGTTAGTAATAATTATTAAATAAGTAGTCTGCCTATTAATCAAGTAATCGTACAATAATAAGAAAAATTATATATATATATATATATATATATATATATATATATATATATATATATATATATATAGAGAGAGAGAGAGAGAGAGAGAGAGAGAGAGAGAGAGAGAGAAGAGGTAATAAAGTGATAATACAAATAGACCTAAGCAAACAATAGTTTTTAAAATTGCTTAAAAGTAATTATATGACTTCATTGAACAAAAAAAAAAAAAAAGAGTGTACAAATGACTGCAGGATCATTCTTGCTTTTTCACTTTGTAAACTTTAGAGCGAGAGTTTAAACTTTTATTCTGAAGTCACAATAAACAGTTAGCTACTAAGAAAGATATTAATGTATTCTACTGTGTTTGAGTTTATAAATGTAAAAGATCACAGCTCATGTGGAGTACATACATGTAGAGTAAGTAACCTGTGTGCATATAAATGTTTGAGATGTATACATATGTGTGTGTGTAGTATATAAGTGTATATATTAAACCTGCAACATTTATATTTAACTGAATCGAAGATTTCGTGAAGTTGTAATAGCATATATGCAATATCAATATGCTTTGTTATGATTTTTACATATATAATGAGTTCTTGGAAAATGTTTTAATGAATTCTCATGGATTATGGAATTGCATACACACACACGCACACACACACGCACACGCACACACACACACACACACACACACACACACACACACACAACATATTTGCACTGGGGTAACTGAGTTTGACAGACTGAATATCTTTTGAATATTAAACTGAAGATGAACCAACAGATGAACCAACATAAATATCACACAGACAAAAGCAAGCATTCATGCAATATAGGATGTTCGTCTTAAAACCTTTTCACTGTGTGACAACTAGCTCCGGTCTCCCCCCAAATTACTTGCTTGTAGTATATTCAGTAAAATAATAGTAGTGCAGTCAAAAGTTTTTTGTTTAGCTAATATATGTACGGTGTATATTTATGTATACATAAATACATACACACAGACAGTACATACTTAAAAAATATTTACATGTATATATTTATAATCATATAATTTAGGCTATATTATATAGGAATATATTTAAAACATGAACGTAACATTCTTCTTAAACATATACATGCATGTGCGTTTATATATAAATATACACATATATATTATGTAAACAAAAACTCATTTTAGATGCTATTAATCACGATTAATTATTCGACCGCACTAATTTAGAGCATAGCCTACATTTACATTATGTTTATCACACATCCGTGTTTGTAGTCATTGTTTCTATTCATTCTGACTAAATTATGTGCCACACACACACACACACACACACACGACTGAAAAGTAATTCAGCTCGATCTTGTCTCAACTGCTTTACTCGCAGAACTTAAAATGCACCAACAGCAGGTACCGAAGAAGCGTTCAAACATAAGTTTACATTTCAACTCATTCTGACAAACCCTTCATGTGCACAAACACGCTCATGAAAGCGAGTCAGCGGAGGCTTTGTGTTTTCTCTGGCGGCGGAAGTCGATGTCGTTTGAGGCTCTTCGCTGCGAGCCGCAGGATCGAGCCGAGGGGCCCGACAGCTGTAACGCGTCTCCCGGGACGGTCCAGAGGAGATCGGGCCGCGGTGACACGGCGCTCATTAGCAGGAGTGAAAGGAACCCCTCGCAGATGGCTGTCAGCGTTCAAAACACGCTCGGATACACCAGACGTGTCAATTGAGGTTTGAGTTCCTTCTGCTTGATTCTATGACATCGCAATATTCAAGCAGCGTTTATTCCGTCCTTTCCTCCATCCGAAGAACGGAGGAAAATGGAAGACTGGAGCACGCTGACATCTGAAAATGTGTTTTCTAATGAGCGCGCCGTCTACCTAACAAGAGTCTCGGCTTGTCATTCATCAGCACAAATTACCGGCTCCGCGTTTGACGTGTTCTCGCCGCTGCGGATGACAGCTTCGTCTGTTCGGCAAACAGAAAAGTGGGAAATGTGGCAGCTCCTGTTTCCGCGGGGCCTCTGAAATCAATTAGTTTGTTTACCTGTCACAGTTCAAACGAGGGCCACGCTACCATAAACCTCATCATTTCCATCACGGCGCAGTCACCTGCTACTCCGGTGCTTCATAAATAAATGGACATCGGTCCAGATGTAATGTAATAAGAGCGATTCCATCAGCCCAGCCAGATCTCATCAATCTCACAGCAGCTAATTGCAGGGACACCTGGTGTGTTACTGCTCTCGCAGCTCAAACGCTTCCTGAGGACCCGGTTCAGTCTGAACGCATAACACCAGACAGTTTCACACCGCTAACTGAAACTAAATAACTAAAAGCGTGACATTTTGGTCTTAAACATCACAGAATCAAACTATCGCTATCATGTGTTTCAGATTTTTTGACCATGGAAAACGAGTATGGTTACTATAAAACATTTTTTTTATTTTAATCCTCTGTTGTTATATTAGGCTACACCACAGTACTAGAGTTATTAAAGAAGGTTTAGGGTTAGTAGAAGAAGTTGACCATTCAAAATAAAGTGTTAGAAGCAGACAGTCTACTAATAGCTGTGAAGTTATTTATTGTTAGTAGAATGTCTAAAGTGGATTATCGAATTAAAGCGTTACTTTTTTTCCTTGCGATCTTGCTTATTGGAGTTTATGTCTCACGATTTTGAAATTGTAAAGTAAAGCATCAATTTTCCCACAATTTAATTGTGTGGAATGTAGCCTAAAACACACACTGTAAAAAATGACCATGGTTTTAGCAGAAAAAACCTGTTATGGTAAATTCCTGTCAAATTCACAGGGAAAACTAGAATTGAAGTTCCCAGAATTCCCTGCATGATATTTCAAATTTTGTTTGACTTTGATGTTTTTTCTTAAAGATGTCTTAGTTTTTCTTATCAGTTATGTTTATTAGGGCTGTATGTAACACATTTAATGTTGTTAAATTACAGTTTATTGCATATTTAAGTTTAATTTGTGTGTTTAGAGTTGAATTACACTGATCACCTTATATATACACACACATATATTATATATATATATATATATATATATATATATATATATATATATATATATATATATATATATATATATATATATATATATATAGACAGATTTCAGTACTAACTGGTTTGTATATTAACATTATATCAGTTAATGACATTTATGGTATTTAACTGTAAATTTAACTTAAAACCCAAATGTTGTTACTGTATTATAAAGGTGGAATTACAATAACCACAGCTGCCAGTTTTTCCACCATACATTTTACAGATTTTTTTTTACAGTGTGCAAAAACAACTCAAAGAGTTTTCCAGACTAATCATTGCCAATCTACAGACAATCTATTGCCAACAGTGAAGCGATGTATGATGTATGGTCAGTGTGATGAATTCCCACGAGCACACTTAACATGAGCAAAATCTGCATGCATAATCAACAAGATGCAATCTTTCAGCCTCATGCAAAACCATCAAAAGCTTGGATTCCTATTGAAATTTCACAAGAGCAAATGTGTCCAGACCTTTACACCTCGTCCTGACCAGACATTGCCAGCATTACCGTACAGTTCTGGAACAAACTAAACCAATTAACAATGAGCCACGAGAATGCAACATAATATGTCACTTTGAAAAATAATGTCACCCAACAGCGATGACCAAATCTGCACAAGAAATCTAACCCGTTGGCCGTCGTTCCTCTCTGAAAGTCTTTCAGGTATTTGCCGAAGCTCAGTTTTGGTTCTGTAAGCAGTTTCGACTACAATAAAAGATGTCCGTGAAAGTGCAATTGGTGCAGCTCAAGCTGGATTAAAAGTTGGGCTGCAGGACGGTAATAATACTGAAAGCGATATGAAGCAATGCTGCAGCTGACCTACTTGTAAAGCTCTCAACTTTTTCCCCTCTCATTCCACAACTCTAAAAATAACACACTGTCCAATCTCAGAAATATTTCAGGCATTCCTTTGACCCCTGGCCATCATATAACGGCACTGACAGCAGGGTTGATTGCTAGTCAGAACTGAATTGAGAATCATGAATCTGGAAAACAGCAGCAAACTAGATGAATAATTTGAATTTAAGGAAATAGGATTAATATTAGAATGAATACATTTATATTTATAGAGATAAATTTGCATAAAAAACATGCATAATTAGTTTTTTTTAAGTTGGAGTGCAGCAAAACCCACTTCCTGTCATTCTAATTCACATTCCAGTTCTATATCCATAAACCAAAAGGAAGCTAATTCATAATTTTATTCAGCCCTGATTGATAGATGCCATCAAGAGCCGTTACCTGCTTCCGTATACTACATGTCAGAACACATATTCATGCAATGAAGATAAATTATGTCGCACCTCTCAAAAACACTGCACATTTGTATATATTAATGCACGGATGAATTAAAACCGAGCTGACCCGAATCTGTAATGTGCGTGATACATTTTTTATGAGCCAGCATGAATCAATGTTTCTATTGTAGCAGTTTTTGTTGTTTTCCTCTCAGCTCCATCCAAGCGGTTTACAAACTACAGAACAAAGGAAACGCAGAAAGCTGTCCCATTTCCTCTTTCCCGATCAGACTGAAGAATTAATTTGTGTACGAGTTGTTTTAATAGTTTGTCGAGGCGGTCAACGAGCCAGGAAGCGTTGATCCTGAATCTGTTCTGGGTTTGCGATCAACTAATAACGGCTTTATTTGGCTTCTTTGGTGTGCTGTTGTGTCCGTTTTTGTCTCACAGTATGGGCATGGCTCTTTGAGATGAGATGGAATTAGATCGTAACACATCCAACCCACTAATTGTATATCTTGGTGGGGTTCCATTAGCCCAAATCAAAGTGGACGCCGAAACATAGTTACACAATACCACGGCTAGCTGCGTTTCACAAAAGACGACCAAAATCCGCCGCGTACTGTGCTTTCTACAGACCGTGCAAACCAACTCATTAAAAGATGAAGCCGACAGCATCCTCCCAAGCAATTTGGTATTATGCAAGTGAAATTAAGAGCGGAAAACAAGGCACTGGAAGAAGCTGTAAGCTGGAGTCCTCTGAGCACTGCTCTAATCACATGTGTTAAACCTTACAGCAACGTGCCTGTTTAGAAGAACGCAAGCCACCGCCAAAATCAGAAAAAAAATGAGACTGCTATTCATCAAAGAATCTTGAAAGAAAGAATCAGTTTGCACATAACTATTAAGCAGCATTAATTATAGGGAATACTGCTTGAGCAGCAAATCAGCATATTTTTATCAATATAATTTAAGAAGGATCACGTGACGCTGGATAAGGCAAGGCAAGTTTATTTAAATAGCACATTTCATACATAATGGCAATTCAAAGCGCTTTACATAAGAATTCAAATAATACTTTTCAATGTTTTTGAAAGAAGTCTCTTACGCTCACTCATTCAAAACACGTTACTACTCGGTATACACAATCTTACTACAATAATAATATTATTAAAATAACCGTTTTCTGTTTTTTTAAATCTAACATTTTCCTGTGAATACAGGCTGTATTTTCAGCATCATTACTCTAGTGCATCTTCAGAAATCCTTCTAATATGCCGATTTAAAGTATTAATGATGGTTCGTATTGTTGTCAATGCTAAAAATGCTTAAGAGTTTTGTATTAAATCTTCAGGATTTATTGATAAAAGTTAATTGAACAACATTTTTTTAAATACAATTACAATCCCAATTCTAGAAATGTTGGGACGTTTTGTGAAATGCCAAAAAAATCTATTCTCCTTACCTTTAATTTGATTAAATTCAAATCAAACACGATACCCATGATTCACCTGCTCTCTGTTTTGAAACGGTTTAACCTTTTCACTTTTATTTTCCCTCTGTCCAATCTGTTTTTGTGTTGCAGCCAAAAACAAGTTGAAATTTGTTTTTATTTACAAAATACATTTACGTTGGTCAGTGAAAGTCATTTCTTTGAACTTTTGTCATTTAAATTAAAAGTTAAAATGAACAAATCACAGATTGATTTTTATACAACTTCTCTGGAATTGAGGTTGTATTTTGTAATAAAATAAATGTCATTTTTGATCAATTTGGTGCATCCTTGCAGAATAAATAATTAAATATAATTTTTTTTTCTTTTCTTTTTTCCTTTTTTTTCTTTTCTTTGGTAGTGTTTCACAGATACGATAAAAATGTTAAAGCTTTTTTCATCATTGATCAAGATCAGTATATTAGAATGATTTCTGAAGGATCATGTGACTGTAAAATAATGATGCTGAAAATTCAGCTTTGGCATTATGTATTCATACTAAAAAATGTTAAATGATAAGTTTAGTTTTTACTGTATTACATTGTTGAGCATAATATTCTTGCTAAAACTTTTCATCACCATTACTCTCTGGCATGCACCTACGAGCCACATCAAGTAAAATTTTGCACTTTTACCAATACACATTGCTTCCAATCAGGAAAATCATGTTAATGTTTATAATATCTTAATCTCCATGCCTTATAGTCACACAGATTAGAGCTGGACGATAATACAGTGATTTACATTGTGTGAGAATACAAGCAGTGAAGATATGCAATCAAGCCGAGTTACGTGGCTGAAGTTAAATAATAATATAACTAACCTTATATAAAGAGCTGGACAATAACGGTTACATTTTGCTGCGTATTTTTTAAAAAAATGAAACGGCAGCACTCTAATGTGACAAAATGTTTTGCACAGTCAAGCGCACTATTGCTGCTATATTCATAATAATATTGAAATTGCGTTTGGTGTGGTTATTGCTAACTGACCCAAGTCAAAGGAGTTCACCGGCAACTCTTCAAATATGTTTTCCGTCAATGTAAATGGGATTTTTGTCGCTTGTGTGCCATTTCTAGCATCTTCCTTGCAAATCAGTAAACATATCTTCTCATCAACGAGATAGACCGTTAAAAGGCATCATTCATCCTCATACAGCTCAAGCGATGCAGGACGAGTTATGCTGTGAAGTCGAATATTTACAAAAGCTGAGCTTAAGCAAAAATACAGCGAGCAATGCATCCAGCAAACCTCATATCTATATAGACGCAGCGCTTTATTTGGCCGTACAAGTGCTTCTGTAGGTACAGGCCTCTGTCTTGAGATTGCAGGTGCACAAGCAGCTGCCAGACCTTTGGGAGGAGTTTTATTTTTTTGTCCTTTTCTCAGCTGTCACTCAAGATGATGGGCAGCTGCGGCTGGAGATGCACAGAGGCTGCTGTCATCCGCCATCACCATCACCTTCTTTAACGATGGAGGTGTGTGCGTCTGACACTCACCGGGGAGAGCGTGCGGCCAGGATTCAGTGAAATGCTATACAGAAACTTTGGGGCAGTAATGAGGAGATTTGACATAACTGTAATATTAACCAATGTGCAGCGCTGTTTCTGGATTGGGACACGGTAAAGCAGCGTGAGAGGTGCAGGCCGGCAGCCTGCGGGGTTTTACTGTAACAACAAGAGCACAATCAGTATCCTGACATGAACTCAAGGCACCGTGGAGCCATATGACAGGGACATGTCTGTCACACCTAATGGAGCAAATACCAGAAATATCCACCCCACTTTATTCACCAGGGTAGAATTGCACCAGCCGCCAGTAAATGGGGTCGTAAAGTTCACACTAATAACTGCGAGTTTGTAGCAAAAGAATAGTTCACACCTCCCCCCAAAAAAAGAAGAACATTCACTGAAATCTGACTCACCCTCAGGATACACAATATGTAGATGTGTTTGTTTTTTCATCAGAACAGATGTGGAGAAATGTAGCATTGCGCCACTTGCCCACCACTGTGCAGTGAATGGGTGCCGTCAGTACAAACAGCTGATAGAAACATTATAATAATTCACAAGTAATCCTCACCTCTCCCCTTCATCTCTTAATGTCTAGTAAAGTGAAAAGCTTGAATGTTAGTAATAAACAAATCCATCATTAAGATGTTTTTAACTTTAATACATCGCTTCTGGTTAAAAGCGTGGCTCTTCCATCCATTGCTTTCTACAGTGAAAATGTTGTCTTGAATCAGAAGAGAAACAAACAGCAAAACAGTTCTGAAAAATATCTTGGAGGATTTTGAGCAGACAACACGGGATGGACACTCATTCTGACGGCACCCATTCACTGCAGAAGATCCTTTTATGATCAAGTCACGTAATGCATAAATTTCTCAAAATCTGTTCTGTTGAAACATAACATTTGAGCAAAATGCTACGAACAACTCTGACGATCTGTGACCAGTGTTAAAAACTAAAACAAAAAAATGTTTGAAAATTAAAATGAAAATTAATATAGTAATAAATTAAACAAATAAATGTAAAAAAAAATTTAATTAAAAGATGAAATATAACAAAATGTTCTAAAATAAATCATCTAAAACTTAATATAAATTTACAAGGAAAACTAAAATAGCACAACAGCAATGGAGCACATTTAAACTCGGCCAAATGCAACGCTGCACTAAGTTTAACTACAAAGAGCCTATATGTGCATTGTGGGAAGTATATGAAGCGACGGTGCTCTCGGGATTATGAAGATAAAGAAAAGAACAATTTCTATACTTTGTCTTTATGTACCTATAACGGCGTTTTACGCAGTTCCTCCCTAAAACAATCAATTTAAATGTATCTATTCTCTGCGGCCGATAAGCAGCCATCAATCACAATGAACGTCCTTTGATGCTGGCATAAATGAAATATCACGCTAATTGAATCATGCGGTTATGACACGCCAGTTTGTTTTCCTTTACACGTCTGCGGGAAGAGACTTTCAGCAACAAAAGTACACGACAATGTCACATTTACACTTCACAGCACATTTCTTCTGTTTATCACGTGTTTGTGTGATCCATCGTCGTCCTTAAACGAAACAATTAAGTAATTGTGCATAAGGTCAAACGCCGCGGCGGCGGCTACACCCACGCGCTTGGAGAAAAATTGAATTTCAAGGGTGTTTTCTTTCATTTCCATTCCCGTCCACGGCCTTTAAGACACTACAGTATCTGTTCTTCTCCCATAGAAAAAAAGAACCCGTTATCAAAGCATTAAGATATGATTAGACTGACATTTTCTTAAGAAAACCAAAAGAGTGAGAGAGGGAGAGAGACGGAGTAGAAGAGCGTGAGGCGCGAGGCGTCGTGAAGGGAAAGAAGAACTCCATACTGAAGATCTTATCGGTCGCTAGCATACATAGTGATCTTTGAAGCAGCTTATTACAGAGTACACTAAGAAGACAAGTGGGTCGGTGTACAGATCAGAGGAGAGCGCGTGAACGCACCTGCTAGATTTCGCTATCGTTGGGACGGTGTCAGTCAGCGCCGAGGCCTGCCAGACGCTTTAATATCAGACCGGTCTTGTCTTTCAACATCCGGGGGGACTGGTTTAAATTCGTAGAGGGAGATTTCGCGATTGCGATCGTGCAAAGCAGAGAGAGAATCCGTGACGTTGATGGCAGCCTATATAAGCGAACGTGAATTTGAAGAGCATTCTTTCCAGACATTTTGAGGAGAGCAGGTGCTGTATGGAGACGTATGTGTGAGACTTATTGCACATCGAAGAAAGAAAACTTTGTTCATCGGAGTTAGAGATTGAAGTCCCGCTGACGGACTCAAATTGAGCACGTTAATCCAATCCGGAGTATAAAATGTCATTTTTTATATCTTTTATATCGATCCTAATGAGCTGCTATGATATGCAAGCTGTAACCCTGTCCCTTTCGACAGTTAAAAACTGAAAGGTTGTGCTGGAATTTTTGGATTTTATGAACAGTAAAGCCTTATATATCAAACAATATATAAATATATAATATTTTTCTATTACAAAAAACAGAACAAGACAAAAAAAGTATAAAAAAATTAAGCACTAAAATGATAACTATATATATATATATATATATATATATATATAAATTTATATTAAAAAATATATATATATATATATATATATATATATATATATATATATATATACACACACACATATACATACATATATATATATACATACACACAAAATTACAAAATTTATTTATAAAGATTAAACAAAAAATATATATATATATATATATATATATATATATATATATATATATATATATATATATATATATATATATATATATATATATATAACATTTTGTTATATACACTAATATAGGCTACTAATATAGTAGTATTGACCCGAGTAGACCACCAAGGGAACGCAAGCTTTTTTTTTCTTTTTTTAAACACGTTAGCTACCAGCTTCCCTGTCTTTTATGCACTCTGCTCACCATCTCTCTCTCGTTTTCCTTCCCGAGCACTCTCTGGAAGAACAGATGCAGATTCTGGGCACTGATGTGGGACGGTGAAGTCACACCCTTCCTGGAGCGCGTTCCCGCCAAACCGTGGCGTCACTGCGCACATCTCCTGCTGAGTTAAGACATCTGACCTCCGCTTAATTAAAACACCACACTATCTACAGCTCTGCACAAGAATCAGGGAGTTTGAGAATAATTCTGACTAATCGCTAATTAAGATTTGGCAGAACAACAAAAAGACACTTATGAAAGACGAGTCTATTTTTAGAGATGGAGAAATGGGACTCAGGTAATGTTTTAAAAAAGTTTGTCGGAAGTTTGTTATGGCAGACGCAGAAGTGAACACTTCCTGTCTATATACTAATTACATGTATGTAAATTACAGTTCAAACATTTTTTTTTTTTTTTTTTTTTTTAAGATGTCTCTTAAGCTCACCGAGGCTATAATTGTTTGATCAATAATACAGTAAAACCGTAATATTGTATATTTTATTAAATGGTAAAACAAATGTCATTTTTATTTTAATAGGTCTATATTTTTTAAATGTTATTTGTTCCTGTGATACAAAGCTGAAAGCATCATTAGTCTTCAGTGTCACATGATCCTTCAGAAATCATTCTCATGTGCCGATTTGCTGGTCAAAGGCATTTCTTACCATTATCAATGTTAAAAACAGATCAGGTGCTTATTTTTACATTCTTTCAGGAATAGAACAACTCAGAAGTGCAACATTTACCTCAAATAAAAAAGCTTTTTAAATGTCTTTACTGTCACTTTTAATCAATTTAATTGTCCGCTTTAGTAAAAATAAATAAATAAATAAAAATAAAAATATATAATAATATATATATATATATATATATATATATATATATATATATATATTTATTTATTTATTTATTTATTTATTTATTTATAGGGATTCATAAAAACAAACAAGTTAAGCTTCATGTGTCATTTTACCAAGTTCAGAAAAATGGTAAAACGCATGAACATTTTACCAAGCTATAAAGGATGTGACTAAAGGTGTGTATATTATGCACAAATATTGGGTTCATAATTTGTTTTTAAGATTAAGTACTAAAATGTTTAAAATAGAATATATATATATATATATATATATATATATATATATATATATATATATATATATATATATATATATATATATATATATATATATATATATATATTCGTTTTTAGAAAAAAATCTTGTTAAAATGAAAAAATATTTGAAAGAAATATTTGAATGAAAGAATATTTAGAATATTTATATACCGGCTATCTAAGATATTTAAAAAACTAAAATAATACTAGTATAAATTGCCACTGGGACATTAGCCTCAATTTTAGCTATTTTTTCTGATTATGTGTACGACTGACATTTGCCCTTTTTTTGTCCAAAACAGATGACAACAGATGATTGTTGTCTTAATTAAATAACTGTATGAATATCACCATAACTCTAACAGTTAATAATTAGTATTTGTACATTCCCATAGGTCTGGTAGCATCGCTGTGGTTGAAGCCGTTTTCTTGCACCATCTTGTGCTGGCTGCCTCAGCGCCATTGGCTGTCATTCAGTGCCGACGCTTGTTAAGAGGATATCATTATCATGTGCTTGTCGCAGTAAGCTGCAGATTTGGTTAAATATAGCGATGAAGCTTTGTTTCCACTGCTTTTATTTGGGTGGAATAAAGCCGATCCCTCCCATGACCGTCTTGCTCCCTTATTGTGTCGCCAAAGCACAGCCAATATCGACGCCGGGCTGAAAAGTGATTGAGAAGGGTCTTACACGTTTCAAAGCATGCTGGGAAACGGGGAGCAGGCGTCGACCCAAAGCATTAGAGCTTACTAGACATGTCCGCTTCACAGAGAAACCTCTGATTCGGAGGTCTTTGGCTGTACTCTAGTATTTTTTGTTAAAGCTGATGTTGGGAAGCATACATTGACGCTGTGTTTTTTTTTTTTAATTATTAAAGGAACAGTTCACACAAAAATTTGATATTTCGCCCTTGTTTCCTAACCTTCATGGCGTTCACCTTTCCTTGTTCCACGGAACACGCGCACGAAAAAAAAGCTAAATTAATTACAGCAAATAATTGTCTATTTTTCAGCGTGTGTATATTAAAAGATATCATCTAACCTGGTAGCAATTTTTTTTGCTATCAAAACAATGGCACACGAGATCACGCGCTCGTAACACATTTATCAGCATGAAGATGGAGCGATAAAGGAGAGATTCATTTAGTGTGCGTTCTCACAATCATTATCATCTCCTCTGGCGCTGTAGTTTTCCTCGGAGAGCTTGTAAGTATCTGCAGGATCTCCAGCGCAGCACCTTTACATATTTATTTAGCTGTCATGTGAATCTGTGCAGATCATCGGGGCTGATAGTCAGAGCGGATGAGGCGGTAATTGTTCTCTCTGATAACGGCTGGCTGCCATGATGCCTGTGAGTTCCCTGGCTTATAGGGAACAGAGATTTCAGATCAATGTGACAGCGAAATTAAGTTTTCGGCGTCATATAACAGTGGGGGTCAAAATGTATGAGATCGCTTTTTTTTTTGGTTTTCCTATTTAAAGGAATAGTCCACCAAAATATTGTATTTTGCTTGCCTTAAATTTGGAGAAATTTTGCATTGCATCACTTGCTCACCAATGGATCCTCTGCAGTGAATGGGTGCCGTCAGAATGAGAGCCCAAACAGCTTTGCAATAATTAAGTAATCCACACCACTTCAGTCCATACCTTAATGCCTTGCGCAGTAAAGCTTTGCATTAACAAAAAAAAATCCATCAAGTAGGTGTTTTAACTTTAAAACCGTTGCTTCAAGCCAAAATATCAGCCATAATAATTGTTCTGTAATAACCTGCTGTTGTCCTCTCAACATAATTGTTTATAACCATTTCAAACTGTATTATTTCATCTATTATGAATAGAGGACTCTTATATTAGACAGAAATGAGTTTAAGTAAAAAAAAAAAAAGTTTGGATTTATTGACTAATTTTAAAAATGCACTTTTCCGCTTCGCAAGATGTTGATTGATGGATTAGATTTGCTTGTGGACTGCTGTGGTGTTTTTATCAGCTGTTCGGACTCTCAATCTGACGGCACCCATTCACTACAGAGAACCCATTGGTGAAGTGATTCAATGCAACATTTCTCCAAATTTGATAAAGAAACAAACTCATCTACATCACGGACGGCCTGAGTTTGATTACATTTTCAACTATTTTTTTGTGAGGTAAACTTGGAAATAAGCCGAAAGACTGAATCATTTAAGACAAAGAAACACTATAGGGGAAAATAAAGAAAGATTTCTAGGTCACTAATGAAATGCAAGCAAATTAGTGTCACTGACCATGTGAACAAAAGGTCAGATTTTGTTGCTTCCACTGAAGCACAACATGACGGAATAACATGGATCATCGGGTTTGCATAAGGCACTGCCAACCCAAAAACAAAAAGGGATGTGCAATTGACACATAAAACACACTTAGAAATGCACTAAATTTATGGCATTTCACAATCAGTGTCGACTAAAAAGCTATTCGTAAATTGTAAATAAATGCCATTTGGTTTGACATTTCGTTGGCATTTTTAATTATGGTACATTCATTCATCTGCTATTTAAAATGGCTATGCATGTAGTAAAATTTGCACTGATTTTTTTGCATTAAATTAAAATGCAAAATAAAAACATTCTGACTTGTAGTTTCATACTTTTGGATCCTCCTAATGTTTAATTCAGATCAGATTTAAATACATTTAAACATGTTTACCTCGCAAAAAAATATATATATATAAATAACCGACTCATGAAATAAAAATGCAGATTTTTTTGTGAAACCGAATGCATGAGAACTCTTGTTCCCAGCGTAGAATAGCTCTTCCAGCTTTTATCCTTTTTCTTGAACTCGGTGACATTTGGGGAAGAGCTGGCCCGGGTCATGTTTTACCTCCTGTGAAAGGAGAATATTAACATCGCGGAGGACTTGAGACATGGAAAATGTCCTCTTTGATTCCCGGCCGATAAGAGCAAATATCAGCCTTTCTGTTCTAAACAGGATGTTATTGCGCTGCTCTCTGATTTCACAAGACCATTGACCCGCAATCCTCTTCTACTTTTATAACACTGCCATTTAAAGTATTTCAGAAATGCATCTGTAAGCGAGGATGTCACAAGGGTGCAGCAAATATCTGTCTTTGCGGATAAAATGTACAGATCTCGGTTGAAGCAAAACTGCACAATTCAAATTACTTGTACAGAGAGAGAGAGAGAGAGAGAGAGAGAAAGAAGCTTATTCGGTTGCTCAATGATGCCATCTAGCCGCTCAGCATCCAGACGCAAGCAAGAGATGCTCATTTCACCAGAGAGACAATAATAGAAATAAATGTGTGCATTACACTCATCAGTATTTGTATTCACTGCGCCTTTTGTTCTTGGATTTCTCCAACTTCAATAATAAGAATAGCATTAAAATATCAATTAATGCCTTCAGCGCTAAGTAGATTTATTCGTTCGAAATAAACATCAGATTGCTGCAGTAAATGATTTCTGGAACGTAATGCAGCTGGGGACGGCGGGAAACAGTTTGTGTGCGATTATCGGCTGACACGTGTTTGCAAATCTTTTAATTACACCGACGAGCGGCGGATTCAGAAGGTTCACGGGACGTACTGTAACCGGCGCACGCCAAAAAGCGTGCGTTTAATGATTTACATTCACCCCGCATTCTTCAAACACACTTCAAGACAAAATCACTAAACAAACGAGCAACAAATTCAGCGCAAAGGCTCTAAATGGTGCCTTCCTGAGAAGGAACGTAATAAGAATTCATAGTTATTAGCCGAGCAATTTACAATTACAGGGAACTTAGATTGGTGGTTTGCACCAGTAAACATGTCATTTTAAATATTCACAATACTCTCTGCATGCGGGGTGTGAATTTTAAAAAAAAAAGCACAAATGGTAGGTAGTTTCTGTTAGTGATCAAATCAATTAAAGGAAATGCAGTGAATGCAATACATTTAATGCACTTCATCATTAACATATGCATTAAAAATGTGCATTTCAGAATGAAATTTAATTCAGTGTTCTGTAATTTAAAAACGAATAATGCATTAATACGCAACTTTTCTTCGTACAGAAGAATATTCAATATTCTGCAAGTTGTGCAACCATGAAAAACTGAAGCATGCCATACCAAATTGCAATGAATATCCAAATTGACAATCCTGAAATAAGGTCCGAAATGTAACATGCATAAGTTTGTGTGTGTGAATGTGTGTGTGTATTTATATATTATTGCTGTAAAATGATTAATCGTGATTAATCCAAAATAAACGTTTTTATTTACTATGTATAAATACACACTAATACAGTATATATTTAAAAAAATGTACACACACACATATATATATATATATATATATATATATATATATATATATATATATATATATATATATATATATATATATATATATATATATATATATATATACACACAATTATGTATTTATTTTATTAATTATTTTATATTAAAAATGTATTTTATGTTACATAAAAATATATAATTTATGGTTGTATGTTTAATATACAAGCATAGTTTTCTTATATATATATATATATATATATATATATATATATATATATATATATATATATATATATATATGCAAATATAGACACACTAATATACTATGCAAATAAAAACTTATTTTACATGTGATTATTTGTTTGACAGCACTAATATTATAATATATACATGTGTGTGTGTGTGCGTGTGTGTGTGTATTCTTCTGTATAATCAATAGCACTAAGTTAAATGTTCTGAATTCATTCAAAAGCATTGGTTCTCAACTGGTGGGTCATAATTTAAAGTTTTTGGGGTTTTTTGTGGAAAACCAATGCTAAAATGCAATTACCCATGTATGTAATAGTTTTAAATGCAAAATGCATAAAAAGGAAGAGATACGACGTTGACGTCAAAGGCTGAGCATCCAATCAAGCTCTACTACGAACAGGTTGTGTGGCATCTCATAATTCTCCAAACCCACGAATAAAACTATACAAGTTAATAAAATACAAAACATGCATCGCTCGGACTGCTATTAAAGAAAGACGTTCTATTGCAACCACAGTTCGTTTGGTGTTATGAATAATTAAAACGTAAAAGTAACGCAGATGGAAAATAACATTCTTGTATTTAACCCGACGCTACGTTATCAATCTGGCATATTTCGCTAAGCCTTTGCGGTTCATAAAAAGAGTTTGATTTTAAAGGGATTTTTGTTCATCATTATAAACATGAGTAAAAATCTAGCTCCTGGAGTAACACCAGGGCTATAAAAATCACCGGCGCAAGTGCCAGAGAAAATACATTTCATTATAAAGATCCCCATAGCTTGGTTCTCAATCGTAAAACAAAATTCAGCACAATAACACACCCTGAGAGAAACACAGGTCTGCTGGAGTCCTTCTTGTGCATACAGTCAGCATCTGAAAAGCTTCAGCAGAGAGATACTGTTAAAGAGCATGTAATACTTTCTTGATTTAAATGCAGTTTTTAATTGGATAGAGCCCCATTATTTTTCAATACAGAAAGGGCAGTGAGGCACGCAAAGCTCTTGAATATTTTTGCAAATCGTGTTCGACAGCATAATGATTAAGCATGGCACTAAATTTGCCTCACAAAATGAAAAGCAAACTTCATGCAAGGCGTAATTTAATTGTTCCCCTTCACATTTTCCGCCTCCCATTGTTGGAAGCTTTACATTCTCCGAGTCTCTGCACTGGTGCTTGACATGCCACTTTGTGCCACATTCAAACCTACGACATTCGAGACACTTTACAGCACAAACATGCGTCAATCTATACCCAGGCGTTGTTGTGATGTACTCTACAAACCCAGCAACGAAGACCCGGTGAAAATAAAAGATACTCAACTCATATATATATATATATATATATATATATATATATATATATATATATATATATATATATATATATATATATATATATATATATATATATATATATATTCTCTGCAAATAAAGACCTACTCATAAAAGCTTCTTTTTCACTAGCTCATGTGTTAACAACACAGGAAAGGGGTTGTATCTAAAACAGCAATTGTACCGTTCAAATCAGATATGACGTTTTTTGTCATTTCAGTCTTTTGTGTAATTTAGGATGGTTTTGATTGAGCCTTTCTCGCTCAGTCCTCCGTAATGCAGATAAATATTGCCATCTGCTGGCATTCACGCATGTACTCACACTGTGTGTTAAACACGAAATCTAAATTTCTTGATGCATATTCCTGGTTTTCAGGAATTATTTTTTCAACCGGCCAGCTGGTATTCTGCCGATATCGGTTTCTTGTAATTCAATCGATTCTTGATACAATAAAATGGATCAGAAACAGTGGTTCGTGTTAGACAGACACAGAAAATAATATTTAAACGTTTTACTACTACTACTACTACTAGCAATGCTGCTAAAATTATTCGTAGTGATTAATTGAAAATCATTCTTTTTCTCACTACATCTTACTCTTTCCAGCAGCATAAATATAGGAAAATAGTAAGAGTAGTATGACACTGCCAAAAAAAAAAAAAAAAAAAGAAGAGTAGTAGTAGTTGTGGTTGCCAGATCTTTACCGTAAAAAAAAATGGTAGTAAAATTAAGCTTTTCCTAATGCACCATGTCATATTTTATTTAAAACTGTGACAGTAACTTAAAATAAAATAAATAATTAATGGATTTTTTTTTATTTCTTAACTTGACTGTACTAAAATTACTAAAACTATATATATATATATATATATATATATATATATATATATATATATATATATATATATATATATATATAGCTAACAGCATGCTACATAAATCCCTAATGTAAAAAATTTAGATGTGGTTGCCAGATCTTTAGCCAAAATATGGTAGTAAAATTAGGCTTTTCCACAAGCTACGATAAATAACTGAAGCTGCACACGTCACGCACCAACTGTATTATATTTAAAATTTAAACCACAAAAAATTATATTACTTGAAATAAAAAAAGTACTAAAAATTTTTGTTCTAAAAATCATTAACAACATTAATTTACCAACATAAAACCCTAACGTAAATAAGAAAGCAAATGTTTAGTGTCAAACAGGTATTACTGGGAACGTCATTACGGTTTTTCATAGAAGATGACAAATTACAGTAATTAACAGTAAAACTGCATTAAAAACGTAATACATTTTCACCGTACGTAACAGGTTTTTGCCTCAGCACACCTGCATTGTTTCCAGCGCGTGCATGCTATGGTCATAATATGAGAGATACTTTCTAAACGGCAGAGGCGTCAGTCGCGTCTGGCAGCTGATGATCACGTTATACGAACGCAAGCGCTTCGATAAACAAACAACACTTTCTGAACTCTCCCAGACTTGACGAGCGAAAGTAAATTCTTATCCCCGTCTGCAGAGGCGCAGTGTAGATGCCCCGGCTTTCTTAATATTTCATACTCTGATTACACTTCAAATCACCCTGTAAATCCTCTTAAGGCATGCAGAATTGTTCAGCGTGTGTATGCGTGTGAGGGAGAAAATGAGTGAGAGAAAAAATAAAGATAAAGAGAGAGACAGAGAGAGGTTAGGTACTTATAAACCCTAAAGGCTTGCTTATCTTTCCAGCACATGCATCTTTGTGTCTCTCGTGCATGTCAGTTTTCTATTTTTTAACGCAGCAAAGACAAAGTAAGCTGCAGAAGATGCTGTGACAGTGAAAAGACTTTCCCTGAACCGGCTGATGCAATTCACAGCTCTGAGGATATTCCTGTGCAACAACAAAAAAGACCCAACGGAACCAACAACAACAACAAAATAAATCATTATAGTCATTATTCATAGACTCTGTTAAATCACTGCAAATAAAAAAAAAAAAGGTTGCCAATGCAAATTAACCAATAAGCACAACAACAGCGCAACTTTTTGGTGCAACTGTAACCTAAAGATGAACAATTTCCCAATTGAGCATAAGGAAGTTTTTGGTCTTCCCTTTTTTAAATATGAAAATCGTTATTAGTGTGCTGCAATAATTACTAACACGAAAAAAAACCCATCAATTTCTTTTTATTTTAATTTTAGTACTGCATATTTTGCATAAAAAATAAACAAATTCCACCCAAATAATAATAATAATTATTATTATTTATTAGTGAATTTATTTAATGTTTTGATAGGCTACCTATACCTAAATATATATATTTTAACATATATATATATACCCCTATATATATAAACCAGGCACATCAACGACAATTTTTCCTGTTCATTTTCTTTACCACTGTGTAAATAATTGTGTCCCAATTAATAAACTTTACTTGTCTGAGCACGACTGATCATTAAAATGACACCAAAAGCATGTAACATTTAAAAAAAGAAAAAAAGAAAGAAAAAAAAAACGTTCAAAGTGAACTGCACAGCAGGAGCACAACTATCTGAACTGACTACTTTTTTTAACAAACACTGATAAACAGCACACCCGTGTGGTCATACAAAAAACTGCTTCAAGTTCACCAAAGTAAAGCTCTCCAAGGTCTTCTAGAAATGACAATTAGGCCCAATATCGATCGTACCAAAAAAAATAAAAATAAATAAATACAGGCGTTATTTTCTCAGACCTCAGATCGCCAAAATAACACGTCAGTAAAACAACGACACAAATGACTCATAAAACCATTAATCATTCATTTTATACGAATGCAGCACTCACCTGTGAGAACACGACTTTATAACTTACATTACACTGTCATCTCGTTTGTTGTCAGACCCTTGATTGACTGGCATTTGATCAATATAAAGCTGATCTGTTTTGTTTGATGGCGCACTAACGTGTAACTTGTTTATCACGTCTTTTCCCGTCTCAGACCCAAAGGACGTCGCGTCGTTTGAATACTGACTCTGATTGGTCGGATTCGAGTCTTAAAGCTATGCAATTTGCGTAGTAAAATTAGTCTGTTCAGAACTTGTATTTGCCTTATTTTGCCTCGATTTGTTTTCCTTTTTCCTCGCATCTCATTTCAAGCACGCTTTTCGCTGGCCCTGGTGTTGTCTCCTTAAAGGAACACGCCACTTTGAGGATATGAAAAGCATCGAAACCTTCATTTTGAGCGTGATGCTAACGGTCTGACCGGATTCAATCTATGCTAAGATGCGGCTAAAAGTGCTAAGATCGGCTGAATGGATTCGAAAACAGTAAAAACGAAACCGTTTAGCTAGAGGGAGCTGGAAAATGAGCCTATTTTCAAGAAAGTGGCATTTTCCTTTAAGAGAAAAAAGAAAAATATATAAATAAATAAAAAGTTAGACAAAAAAAAAAAATGAAATGGCACAGTTTGATTGGTTTCAGAATGCTTATTGCATTTATTGCATTTTTTTTTTATTTATTTAGGTAATTTTGTCAAATCCTGGTGGAGACATGATAAATAGATATGACAGATTACTGAAGTAATTGTGCACCCTATCAACCCCCTCGTTAATAAAATAGCCTACATCATAAGGATAATATAATAAAGAAAGAAAGAATGAATGATCTTCAATTAACATAGAATGTTTTCCTTTACCAAAACCAGTAAAAAAAAGGCCCATTATATAGAAACACGAAGTATTAACGTATAGAAACATGCTTCATTCAGTACAAAAATGCAAAAACACCCCCTCCAAAAAAAAAATAAATTAATATGTATATATGTGTATTTCTTTTTTTTCCAAGACAGCCAAAAACATCTCAGAGGGAAAAGAGAGAAAGAAGCAGCAGCAGCAGCAGCAGCAGGAAGAGACTCTGTTTCAAGCACTGACCGCTGTTACACAGAATTCCCGCACAGCATGTTGTCTGAGTACCAGCTATAGATACCAGAGTATTTAATATGCTATTGTCACAGATTAAATTGCCCCCACATCCTTTCGTTTTTATGCCAGTTATACTTTCTGGGAAAGAAAAAAACAAAAATAGAGTGTTATGGTATGGAAAAAATAAGAAACAAGCGTGTAGCACATTCTGAATGGAGACTGTAATCACCTGTTATGCTGAAGCACTTGTTCTCATCACCTGAACAAGTCACGATATTCGAACAGTCTCTGTTAAGTAAGCCACAAGTGTAGCACATCATCCCGTTGGAATATCGTGATGCTACACATATTATGAAAAGGAAAAACGAATAAGAACAATGCAAAGCCTAATCAAAACAGAACAAATTTTACCCCGATTTACATATTAAATTTGGACACCACAAAAATAAAATACGGAACAAAAACCATTGTAAAATGCCATATCTATGTACCTGGTGCCTCTTCAGTGTCGCAGAGGTCAGTGTCACAGCATTGCAGATTTTGTTCAAAATTTATGCTGTCAGTGACACACGAGGCAGGATCTGTGCAGTTCTCCTCACTGCTATTTGATGTATCGTCATCTGCAAAGACATTTAAAAATGATAGGCATATTGTAAAAACGATAGAAGAGTAAATATCTAAAAAATTACTTAGGAATTTTTTCATAATCATGTAATGCTAACTGCTGTATACGGTGACGGAGCCACACTGCAGAGGACATTGAGTTAGATTTTGTTTGCATTCTTCAGACGAACTGTATTTGTAGTTGCAGTGGTAACATCTCAGTGCGGGCACTGAAAGTTAAAGAGAATGCCATATAAACACACGTAAAATGCGTAAGTTTACTTTTGAATAAAAACACATACTGTTCAAGTCTACAAGTTTTCTTCATACATATAGAATAACAACAATAATGAATGTTGAATGGCAAACATAAAAAGCTAAATCATAGCCTACCTGTGGAGAAAGAGACAATAACGAAAACCAGAGTGATGAACAGTTTCATGGCTGGAAGATCCAAATAACAGGGTAAAATCGGTCTGATTTCCAGAAGCGTGCTGTCGTTTTTGTGCCAAATTGTAGCTGGGCATAGGTAGCAATATAATTATGCTGAAATCTAAGGCAAATGCAAGATTTTTATTCATTATTTTTGCAATTCAAATTAGACACATTTGGGAAAGGAGGAACACAAAAACAGAATATTCAAATGGATGTATCTACGATCATGTCAGATTATCACGACTCCAACATCAGAACATCGGGCACCTTAGGGCTAGCATATTAGATAAGAGTCTGATTGTTGCATTTGAATTCTTATGCACATTAAGCTTCAAATGTCGAGAGGTTGAATAATGATGTGAAGCATGCTGAGGTAAATTTGCCTTTCAAAACAGCCGAAAGTAAGATGCTCAATCATGTACATTATAGTTCCTCAGACTTGAAGGTCGGTGGCTGCAGCCATACATTTAACAAGGCTGTAAAAGTTTCACAGCCTGTACCCCAACGTGCATAGCATACTATCCACGCTAAATTCTACGTGATATTAGTCATTTGTAATAATATATAGGGCATATGGCGGATAGCACGCATGTATAGCCTGCTCTGTAACTTTCACCACATAAAAAATGGGTAAATGGCGCCATCTTGAGAGAGTGAATATTTAACAGCAGACGACAACAAACAACGTTTTGTTCGTTTTTCTGTGAAAGAAGTCGTTTAATAACTATATTCACAGAGGCTTATATTAATTAACTTCACACCAACGACAGATTTTGATTATGAAAAATAAATAAATATAGGCCCAAGTCGTATGTTAAATACTCACAGTAATTAGCTGGCTAGTTAGGCCGAGCTAACTTTTTTTATGACGTTTAGATTTATACGTTTAGGCTATATGAAATACGATGTCGTCGTAATAAAATATTATTACATTAAAAATAGATAACAAAAAGATAGACACTTTTTTATGATCTGCGAGCCATATTTTTAAATACGAACACGAATCGATTATCTCAGATGAATCGTTTACATCTTTCCGTTTATATCTCGTTTGAAACAGGTCGTACGTGTCTCGCAGCTACGTGTTTTTTAATTTTTAATAGTGTATAAGTTTGTAGAGAAGTTTAATAGCTTGTGGGCGTGTAGGAACATTTTGAGCGATGAACCGATTTTTTTGAACTTCGCTGAACCGAGCTCAGATAAATCAGACTCTTCATGTCAAAAACAGTCATGTAGGCCGGGCAAGTTTCGCAATAAAATGGGTGTGAGGTAAAAAAAAAAAAAAAAAAAAGCCCCCAGAAAGAGACGGCTTCATGCACTACCAACACCGATAGACATCGATACGTGCTTTTAGAGTTTGTATCCTACAGATATACCGAAGAAACAAAGACGGGGCGTAATTTGGACTCCTTTTAATAATCGTCAGCGAGCAGAAAATATGACAGCTCAAAGCGGGATTTTGATTAAAGGAGGGAAGGTGGTAAATGAGGATTTCTCGGAGGTGGCAGACGTGTATATTGAAGATGGGGTTATCAGAGGAGTTGGATCGGGTCTGCGGGTAGCAGCCGGCACACGGGTCATCGATGCCACAGACAGACTCGTGCTGCCGGGTGGAATAGACACTCACACACACATGGAGCTGTCATTCATGGGCACCACAGCTGTGGATGACTTTCATACCGGCACCAAGGTAAACGCATCCCTTATCGTTCACAAGCTTATTTGAATTAATCGTTTTACGTTTTTAAACTAAACATATTTCATGTCTTGAGCTTCTGTATAACTCATTGGTTGGATTAATCTCTTCTAACTGATGCCTTGCTTGCTAGCAGCTCGTTTGGGGAAAACTGTTATTGAAGGTTGTGTAAGTAGTTTCCCCTCTTTGCTGGGAGAAGTTTTCATCAGTATTTAATGCAAATAAGCACTTAAATGTCTTACAATCGCTTGGATGCCAACTGGTGCATTAACTAATAACCATACAAAATCTAAAATAAGTTTTGAGGGGTTTTATTTTTTATAATCATATTTAATACATCAGTTTTTTAAGCCTCATAGTGATAGATAGTGAAAATATGACGATACTTAAGGGGAAATATCTGAGCAAGAACATGCATTTTGGTGCAGATATTATTATATGAAAAAGATGAAATATCGATAGCTTGTAATGTCAGCTGGATATTTATAACAGGGCAGCAGACCACTGACATAAATTGCATCTAAATATCTATATCTGATAATATAATAATATTAGTATGCTGATGTTTAATGCTTAGTTTTATAGTTAATGCTTTCTAGTTTTAATTTTAGGGTAAAAACAATGCAATTTAATACAGTGGGGACAATGCGGAGAGAAATAATGAAATAACCATTGTTTAATACTGGCATTAAACAAATGATGTATGGATAATTAAGTAAACCGAAGTTGCTTCAGATGTAACTAGGGAGTTAATTTTTAACAAAGAGTGTGTTGATGTTCCTTTTTTTCTTTACTAGCTGCATAATGTGTTCACAGGCCGCAGTCGCAGGAGGCACGACCATGATCCTGGACTTTGTCATCCCACAGAAGGGGTGTTCTCTCTTGGAAGCCTATGAGCGGTGGAGAACAACGGCTGACCCCAAAGTCTGCTGCGATTACTCCCTTCATATGGCAGTAACCTGGTGGGATGACACTGTACGGCTATTAACATGTATTTACATCTAAATCAATTCGGTTTTAGTTACGAAGTTACGTTAAAGTCATTTCCCACAACGATTGTAACCAAATGTTTTGAAAAATATGAACTCGGTCTCATTCTGCTTAAGGCCGGTCCTTACTTATGGTGGAATCACGTGGGATTTTTTATCGTACTATAAATTTGATGGTATACATAATTAACACTAACATTTGGGACTTTCTCCAGGTCAAAAAGGAAATGGAGACTCTTGTTCGTGACAAAGGTGTCAACTCTTTTAAGATGTTCATGGCGTACAAAGACGTCTTTATGCTACGCGACAATGAGCTCTGTGCCGTATTTGCTCATTGTAAAGAGATCGGAGCAATAGCTCAAGTCCATGCAGAGAATGGAGACCTCATTGCAGAGGTGAGAAGTAGGCTATTCTGAGTTTATAATTACATCCTCAAATTACAATTCTGCATCTAGGAATCTGCCATGGAAGTAAGTTCCAATTGACATAACCTTGAAAGGTACTGTAAGACGTTAAACTTGATGCCAGATATGAAGAGAGAACGATTCCTTGAAGGATAACAGCTCTTTTAGGTGGATGCTATGCATACGTAAGAGTAGCCATAAGTTACTATATCTTTTTGTTACTATTCACTCTTAAAAATAAATGTTTTAAAAGGTGTTTTAACAGCAACGCCATAGAACCACCATTTCATTGAAAAGTTCTCAGAAGAATTTTTTTTTCCTTCTAGTGAAGAATATTTTTTAAATAATCCAAAGAGCCATTTTTTTCTATAAAGAACTTTTTTGAGGTGGAAAGGTTCCGTGGATGTTAAAAGGTTCTTCGTGTAACCATAAATAGCAATAAAAAAAGAGTTTAGCAACACTTTGTGCATTAACATGACTCATTTAAAATGATTTTTTTCTCCCAAAAGGTCACTTTTCTTTCACCCCCGAGTTAAACTTCACTGTGATTTAAGAAGAGTAAACCAGTGCGCAGGTGTTTCTTGTAAATCATTCTTTGAATGAAAAGCTAATCAGGCCCTAAGCAAACAGGCCACGTTACACAAGAACTGGCCTGTGCCTTTAAACCATCAATGTGAAGTGACATTTTTACTTTTATTTTTAGATGGTAAATTGCCCAATATGTAGCAAAAAGCCCTAAAAAGCCTGATGGGTCATTTTAAACTTCAGAGATTACTGGAGCAGTTTATTACGATATCACTAAAAGTACATATTTAGGCAATTTATAAAGAATGTTTACAGAACTAAAATACGTCACAATTACAAATGTGAAATATGATTCCACTGGAGGGCAGCACATACATAAATGAGTTAATGAAGCTGTTTATAAGGCTGGCTATGTTTTTCACTTAATGTTTCAGGGCAGGAAGAAGAGATAACAAATCAGCCAATGAGTCTAAGAATGGATAAAACGCGTCTAGACCATACTTGACAAATACTAAAACACAAACCTTAAACAAAACGTCTAAGGAGAGACTCCTCTCATTCAGGTTAGGCCTGCTAGACTACTAAAAAGAGAATTAAAAGATCAAAAACCCAAAAGAACAAAACATTCTTTTCTCTCCGTTTCTGAAAATCAACCTTAAATTAAGACAAAGACTGTAGTATCTCATACTTTCAGCATTCACACACATTCTCTCCTTCCTCTTTCCCTTTTCCTAAAACCCAACAAACTAAGGTTTTTTAAAACCTGTTAGTAAACCGTAATACCTGCCTTCAAATTATCCAAATGCAAATTAATTAGTCTGTTGAATTGGGTTTTACATGTCAAAAAGCACCAGAAGAGGTTGACACAGAGAGAGTGAGAGAAGCCCAAACACATAAAGCCAACGCTCTATAGACATTTACACAATAATGTTGTTCTAAAAATGGGAACGATTTTCCTTGGTGTTTTTCTTGTACAGACAGCATCGTCAAAATGATCCCCGGTTATACAGATTGTGAAAACAAACTTAAACCAGCGTATCATGTACATAACGCCAGAAGCTGACGATGTCACTTGGTAAAGAAAAAAAATGGACAAGTTTAAAGAAACAAAATAAGCATGTTTTTATTATACAAAGAGACGATAAGCAGTGTTTTTAAAAGAATAGCATTTCGAAAAAAATGTAATGCCCCCAAAATGTAATGTAAAATGTAATGCCCCCAAAATGCCCCCAATGTGCATGGTACTGACATTGAGCTCTCTTGGAGCAACAACCTAGTAACAAACAAACCACATCCACTTCCTAGTAACGTCCTAGTAACACCACATGAATGCACTAAAAACAACTTAGAGCACCTTGCAACCTTAACATCTAGTGTATAAGAGCGCACTAAAGACATTCAGAACACATTAGCAACCACATATAAATGCCCTGGCAACCAGGAACGAAACCTTAGCATTGTATCAGCGAGTTTTGCAAGGCGAGCCTCACTCCATTTGTTTTCTTCAGAAAATATAAATATATACTATTTTTTTCTGGTTTGCAAGCATTTCCTTCGGTAATGTTATATATTATTCAAAATCTATATATTATAGCTGCTAAATCTTAAGAATTTTATGCTGATGTTGTCTGCAGTAGTCTACGGCTGTCTCACAGAGGATGTATATATTAGATTTTCTGTGAATATTCGCACACAGGGCGCAAAGCGTATGCTCTCTCTGGGCATCACGGGTCCCGAGGGCCATGAGATGTGTCGTCCGGAGGAAGTGGAGGCCGAGGCCACCCAGCGTGCCATCACTATCGCCCATGCCGCTAACTGCCCGCTGTATGTAGTGCACGTCATGAGCAAATCTGCAGCGAAGGTGGTGGCTAATGCTCGCAGAAACGGTGGGTGAGAAGATAAGATTATTCACAGCAAAACATACATGCCTGGATTTGATGTTTTTCATGAGATCTCTGGTGCAAATCGCGCGATTCGTTTGAGTCTATAATAAAATACTACATTAACTCCCAACCTACATTAATAGTTTCGCTCAAACATTGGCCAAATTGTAGATTTAAAATGATGGATAAACTTCACACAATGTTGATTTCATGATTTTTTTTTTATTGAGGCTAGTTACTTATGATCCTTAATTAATCACACCGCTTGTTTCCTGTCAGGCCGAGTGGTGTTTGGAGAGCCCATTGCAGCTGGACTGGGCACAGATGGCACTAACTACTGGCATAAGGATTGGAGTCACGCTGCTGGTTTTGTCATGGGCCCACCTTTGAGACCAGACCCCAGTACCCCTGGATATCTGATGGATCTGCTGGCAAAGTATGTGGGAACTTTCATGGTTTCATCATTTATTTACATTTACAACCAACCTCGCCTGACTTTCTTTTATTCCATAGAATACAGGTCATGCATGCATAAAAAAAAAAAATATCATAAAAGATGATAATGTGCATTATCTTACAGTGATGATCTAAGCGTGACGGGGACAGATAACTGCACATTCTCAATATGCCAGAAAGCCCTTGGAAAAGACGACTTCACCAAAATCCCGAACGGAGTCAATGGCGTGGAAGACAGGATGTCTGTTATCTGGGAAAAGGGAGTGGTCAGTGGTTCTGAAATTATTAAATTAATAATACATTCTTTGATAGAATTATTTACTGATATCACTAGCATAAATAAAGTCACTTATACTACGGGGCCGTTGGATGCTTGATTCTGATTGGCTGACGAACACTCTTTCGCACAAAGGACGTAGTTCCAAGCAGCTCTACGACCACATTACGTCACTTCGAAAACAGCAAAATAACCAAATCTCACAACGACACTGGCCAAACAAATAAATATAGTAATCAACATGCTAAAAATGACAGCTCATTTCTATGTTTTGCCACAAAATTACATTTTAATATGTACGGAAAGCACATAGTCCATGCTCTTTCCCTCATACGCACACAGTTTGCACACATGTTAACATACGCACTAATGTTGTTGGCGCTATTCTAAAGATTTTATCCGTAAAAACAACTGGACTTCTCACAAGTGAGGTAACAATGGCACTGTTAGTAAAAAAATTATTAACTTTTGCTATGAGCCAAAGACTTTTGAGAGATGCACAGACTCAGAGGTAGTTCACATGCTCTCACTGTCTCTCTCTCTTTCCCACACACACACACACACACACACACACTCATAACTTAGTTATTAACCGCAATAGTCTGCTATCAATGGCTCAAGCTTCCGTTACTAGGTGTGAAATTACATTTTAGGCATTTAATGAAATGGGGAAGAAAGAATCCCACTCACAATAGCATTTTAAGTACAAAAACCAGACAAATACTTTAAAATATATTATCTGATCAACGTCTTTAGGCGCAACGGCCACTCCACACCACCACCTTGTGTGTGCATTATTTTTCTGATAATGTAATAAACTACATAAATAATCTATGTAGTGCTGACCTTTAACTTTTCTCATTGTTGGCTGTGAGGTAAAGCGATCTCAAAAATAACACAATTTGTGGTTTTATTTTCCCCAGCACAGCGGAAAAATGGACGAAAACCGGTTTGTAGCTGTCACCAGTACTAACGCAGCAAAAATCTTCAACCTTTATCCTCGAAAAGGGAGAATTGCTAAAGGCTCTGATGCAGACCTGGTCATATGGGACCCAAAGGCCACCAGGTAACTCACATCAGCCTAGAAAACTAAATGTGACCTCATTTACATGCTCTAATGAATAATGAGCCCTGTTACATTGCACATTCATAACAGCCAAACATTTAATAGGACAACAAAATCCTACAAAATTTAAAAGGAATAGTTCACCCAAAAATTAAAATTCTGTCATGTTTTTTTTTTTCACCCTCAAGTAGTTCCAAATCTGTATGATTTATTTTTTTCTGCCGAACACAAAGGTATATATTTTGAAAAACGTTTGTAACCAATCTGTTTTGGGTCACCATTGACTTCCATAGTAGCAAAAAAAATTAAAAATACAATGCAAGTCAATGGTGACCCAAACCAGCTCTTTTTTCAAAATATCTTCCTTTGTGTTCAGCAGAGCAAAGAAATTTTTGGTGAACTGTTCCTTTAATATAAGGCTGCAGCTGTGACATCAAAACCCAGAAAACTAATTCACAATTTCAATCAAAAAATAAGGTCTATGGATTTTTTTTTGTACAATGTACACTGCACACATGTAGTTACTTAATACAAACATACATGTAAAAACTACTTAACAAGCTGCATTTTCAGTAAGGATGTATATAATTTACATAGTAGAGCAAAACATCCAAGTATTGTCAGTTTACATTTACAGCAGAGATTTGTAAATTTTTATATGCATCTATGCGTCTTTAAAGAACACAGTCATTCTGCATGATGCTACGTTTTCAGAATCGAAGGCGTCAAAGTTTTGACGGTATAATTCAAAATCCAGCCTTCTCATTTCATGGGATTCAGCTTTTACGTATCCTAATTTCATGAGCCCTTGAGTTTATTTGTAATTGAACAAGTCAGCAATGTTTGAGCTTTTTGCATCACTTCAATTGCTGTGTTTTTTTTGTCATTCAACTGAAATGAGCCAATCTAGCTGTCATATTTTAAAAATAAAATACAGTTTTTGGAGGGTCCTCCTCAGTCACGTATTTGGGCTTGACATAATTAGTAAAAGAAACTGGCAAAGTTTGCTTTAAAAGCTAAAAAAACATTTTGAAATGCACCTTTCTGTAGGTTTAAATACCTGGGATAGTAAGCATGTCTTTGCTTGAATGGGGTCAAACAGGTTCTATAGGTGCTGGAGGTACTGAGGCAGATGTTGCCATGACAAAGCATTAATACAGCGGATTGGCTGCAAAGACGTGACCATAAATGGAGAAACTGAAGTTTTTTTTTTTGCTCAAACACGTCGTTTGTAAAGCGTACGCATGAGAGGAGAGGACGGAAACAGCAGACGGCCGTGGGTCTTATGTAATTGGGCCACGTTGCTGCTCCTTTTCCCCATGAATCTGGGCTAGCTCCCTCTAGGCAAATAACTAACCGCTGATGTGAGTTAAGCAGCGAGGAGCAATGTGCTGAAATTTAGCGCATAGCAGGATTGCATTAATAAGAACTGAGCGCTTGTGTAAGATGTGCTAATAAGAGACTGGTGACGTTTCTGGGTCCATATTAGACAATTAGGGTCAACTCGATGTATATTCGTAGTGGAAGATAAATGGAAAGCAAAACAGTTGTCCGCAAAACTTGCATAAACCTACACTTTAAGTCTAAAAAAGCTTTAAGAGGGTTTTAAAGATTTAAAGCTTTCCCTAACTGTACCTCACATTTGATTGGACTGACAATTAATTAAATCTGGAAACCATCCTTGTAAGGGTTAACCTATTCCAAGGCTCCAAAACACCACTGTTCAATAAGTTATTGCAAATATTAATATCAATACAGTCGATAATTCATCCACCAGCTAAACGATGTTATTTCTAACAGCAAAAATAACAATTGTTTGTAATTCCAAACATGCCCCTCGTCAGCTATTCATGAAAAAAAGCCAAAGCACAGAACAAATAAGGAAATTTTCATAGCTCCACACAGTGTTCATGGTTTAGAATATTTTAAAACACAAAGTTCATACGGCAATATAGAATGTGTGGTCAGCTTTATAATATTAGAAAAACAAAGGAGTTAGCCTTTTTCTGCAGGCAACATAAAAAAAAAAAATCTAACTTAAGCTACAAATAAGAAAAACTGTCAAAAAGCAATATTTTAGGCAATATAATTCAGGTGGTACACTCTCAACCTTGGGACTGTAGCATTCATATATATATTGTATATATATACACACACATATATATATATATATATATATATATATATATATATATATACACATATAAATATATACACATATAAATATATACATATAAATAATGCTGGAATATTTAGTCTTTCACAGCAAAATAGATGCAAAAATAAATGCACAAAATGTGTGAAAAGTATAGTGCACAAGTTATTTTTATTGACAATAAATCAATTACTAAAGTTCTTAGTCAAGCTTATGTAGTCTTAGCAATATGGTATTCAAATTAATATCCTTTACTCAAAACGTTCTAAATTAGCTTGTTAAGATGATAGCTGTCACGATCATTGAAAAACTCTTGTTTTTGCTGGTTTGCCTCAGTGCTGGAGACAGATGGCCACTCAGAGCTCATTCTTTCAACTGTGCTGATACAGCAATAGAATGGTTAAAAAACAAGCTGAATATGGGAAACGACAGATTTGGGCTGAAATACTGTAGTGTGCCATTTTACACACGGTAAATGGGCTCAAAGGTTCTTCTGCTGACAAAGTCATTTATTTTAATATATTACAACTAGGCCTGAGCAATAGCCTACAGTACATGCTACTACTAATAATACATTTATTTTATATCTTTTATGTTTTTAATTATTTTTTAAACACAAATCTAAAAGTTTGCTTTATAAATGTAAGTTAGTAAGTCAATTTGCATAAACCTCTATAACCTTATATTGTTTTTAGGGTGATTTCAGCAAAGACTCACCACCAGGCTGTGGACTATAACATTTTTGAAGGAATGCTGTGCCATGGGCTTCCAGTGGTTACAATCTCCAGGGGGAAGGTGGTTTATGAAAACAGACAACTGTTCACAAAACCAGGAATGGGGCGATACATCCCACGGAGACCCTTTTCTGAATTTGTGTACAAAAGAATTAATCAGCGGGAAAAGGTAAGACAATTTTGGGCTCTGCTCTAAGGCTTCCTCTAAAACAGGGGTCATCCTGGAGGACTGATGTCCTGCAGAGTTTAGCTCCAATTTGCCTCAACACACCTGCCTTGAAGTTTGAAGTAGTCCTAGTAAGACCTTGATTAGTTGCTTCAGGTCTGTTTGATTAGGGTTGGAGCTAAACTCTGCAGGACACCGGCCCTCCAGGACCAAACTTGGTGACCCCTGCTTTAAAATTTTGAGGTTAATGATGCCCTCTTTTTTTCAGGTTGGAAAGCCCTGCGCTGTGTGCAGAGAACCATACACTGGTGAAATAATATCCATATGCCCAAAGAAATCCTGAATCATGGAAGAAAGATGAATTGACAGTATACTTTTAAAAACAAAAGCCAGTAATAACCAAAAACGGATTTGCCATAGAAGAAACATTTAAAGTTTTTCTCTGTAAAGAACCCAGAAACCACTGCACTGCTCTAAAGAACCTTAACATCTATACACTCAATGATGTGTATAGTGATGATCATTTCTGGCATTCTCCTGTTTTGTGTTTTGAATCACACACCAAAAAGGACATACAGTATTGTCAAATATTTTTAGATACAAATACACTTTTATATTGTCATGATCATACTCTGAAAAGACATGAAAAAAACGTATCCAGCTAAGATGCAGAAAATGATCAAAAGTTACATGAAAGACATATTACGAAATACTGTATGTATATTTAAAAAAAAATGCTTATATATATATATATATATATATATATATATATATATATATATATATATATATATATATATATATATATATATATATATATATATACATAATATACATACATAATTGCGTGTGTATAAATAACTGTTTCCACCTGTGATCATAAATTCTTCTTGAAATTGCAACTTTACTAGCAAAGGTTAAATAATAATAATAATAATAAATTACATAATATACAAAAAAATATGAAAATAGAAAAGTTTTAAAAAGTTTAAAACTGTAATAATATTTCACAATATTACTGTTTTTAGCGTATTTGCAATCAAATAAATATAGCCTGTAAGAAGGCGGACTTTCAACGTCATTGACAAAGTCTTACCAGCCCTACACTTTTTGAACATACAGGTCTAAACGTCTGCCTGTGCTCATTGCTCATTTTTACCTCAATATAAGTTTGTTAACCCCTGAAGGAGTAAAATGAATAGTTTGGAAAAGGTGTGGTCCATACAGCACAAACTGATCACTAAGGACCCATGGCCTATTATCCACTTGCCCCCTATGTAGTAGTTCATAACAAACAGGACACATCCTTTCTGTATACAATGCAATGCTAAGGTAGGCTTTCTGCCAAAAAGTAGTGTGTGAGTTGTTGACATGTAAAACCTGCAATTATGGTTGCTTGACTGGTGTTTGCTAACTTCAAGCATATTTAAACAGCCTCAGGGTCCATCCTGTGTTTATGGAAGAGTAAAGGACACCAAAAGCTGGGCTGCAATTAAAACAAAAATAAATTATTTTTTGTTTGTACAATTTAAGTTATTACAGTTAAAGCCAAAACATCATCTGTAAGAACCTGAAAGCAGATGCTTACAGCTACTTAAGTTTGATTTCACACCTAGTACTTTTATGAAAAAAAAAAAAATATATATATAATAATAATAATAATAAAATAAAATATCACAATTCACAATGCAAGTATGTGCTGCATTTATAACATTATAGTGGCTATCAGCTTTCACTTTCTGTATATTTCTGGAGAAGCAAAACTGAAGACCTGTTTTCAGAGCATATATTCTGAATTAAATGCATTATTCTTATCTCACTGGTACTTTTATAAGATAACTGAATAAGTAAAGTAAACTGAGTGAGGTTTATTCTTAAAGCAAGAAGAAAACTAGCTTTTTGAAAACGGTAAACTTAATTTACAATATTTTCTCCTGAAACAAGTATTTATATATTGCAAACTCAAGCTAATTTACTTTTTTAAGTATGTTTGAATATATTTAGTAGTAAATGTGTGACCAACCTGCGTGGCTAAAGTCTTCAGAGCTCCTTCATGCTCTTCTGCTTTAGTTTTGCACCTCTTTCTTAAAATCTTTGCATGCAGATAGGCAGCTCGTTCCTCTGCAACATCTGAGAAAAACTGCTCAGATAGCACAACTCTGAGCTGGACCATCTGTGATGAAAGAAGAATCAGAACAACCAGCGAGGCCAGGACCACAGACAGGGGAACCAGAGACTGATAAAGCCACAGTTCGGGTTCAGGCAAACACTTCTTCTCAAACATTGACACTGTGTAGGAAAAGTCTGCCCCTTTTGCAGTTTCATCAACAGGCAATCCTAGAAATAATGTGGCCTCCTTTGAAAACGAAGAAGAAAAGAAAACAATTAGATGACATTACAATTTCAACAAATAACCCTCTGAAACGGTACAGAAGATACAGAACATTGTGGCCCCACTGATTTTTGTTTGTAATTTCTGTATTAATTATACATTTAAACCTACAGAAAGTAAGATATTTGAAACAGCCCTAATAAAAAATACGTATAAATAGTATGCCAAATAAAAACAAAAACTTTTAAAAGAATGACTTTGGCGTGCATATGATACGCACGTGTTGCATGTAATACGTTTTCACGTACATATGATACTGAATTTGTTTGCGTGCATATGATACGCATTTATCCCTAAACCTACCCATATACATATACAGTTAAGTTAAAGTATTTTTATGAATATCATTTTTTTTTTTTTTTTTTTTTGCGTATTGACACCACGAGTTTTTGATTTTATTTAGCCTACTGTTTATACGCACGGATCGGGTTTGGGAGACACAGCAGCCGAAAACATCTTTTCTTCAGTTCACATGAATGAGAATGAAGCTGGATTCTATAACCAAAGCGTTTGCATAAACCTTGTTACTCCTGTGCTAAATAATTTATGCTTAAACAAACAAACAAAGCGCGCTGGCATTAAAGGGACAACGCTTCTTCGTTTACCTGAACTTTTACTCCCACTGGAACACGAAGCGGCTCCAGTTCTCCGAGTCGCTTGCTTAAAACTACAATAAGCCAGTAAATCAGGGTGTCTAGACTGATGAACACCAGCCAGGTGAGACAGTGAGTGAATATGGGAAGACTGAACTTGAGCGTGGCTCTCCACCGCCGAGCCGTCGGACGAACGGACGGAGTCACGACGTAACGTTCCGCCTCGCTTTCGGTCAGCGGAAGGACACACGGTTTCCCCTTTTGCTTTTGCCGCTCGTCAAAACAACGGAAGGTTTTCGTGATGTATATGTTGTTGTACCTTTTGTCCACGTGGAATCTTCTCAGGTACAGAGCAGTGAGAAGTACGAGAACTAAAAGGCCTAACGTTGGAGACAATATCTTTCCTGAGGAAGACAAAGCGTTGGTCAGCGCCAGCACATTTTGCGCGGTCTGGTTTAAAGCCTGCTCGGCCTCGGTGAGGTGAGTTTTGAAGTCTCGCGAGTCCACCTTTGCTTTTAGTTTGAAATCTGCGTGGTAACTCACCAACCGAAAGTTTATAAAGTAATTTTTAAGTTGCTTTCCCACCCATTTCAACATTTTAATATAATTCCCCAAGGGTTCTGTATTAATATCCAATAACTTTTCCTCCAAGTTGCAGAGGAGGGCTTTTGCGAGGAGTCTCAAGTTTCGCAACGTGTTCTGGATGTTGAAGAAAATTACCGAACTGGTTCCTAAAGTGAGAAGGATGCTCTTCACTTGTTTCATACCCATTGAGATCAAAATCAAGGCCCCGAAACAGCGAGTCCTTTCGGAGAAATACGTGGCTGGTGTTAAGCTTATGCATAAAACGCAAGAAAAGGGTAGCGTGACCTCTTCAGAGCATTTGAAGGAAAAGTGGAGGATGAGAAAGAGGAAGGTGCTCAGAATGAGGCTGGTGATAAAACACGTCAACAGGAGGAGAAGTTTTTCCTTCCAGCTTTTTGTGGTGTTGGTCGTGTACAGACCACATATTGTGAACCAGGCCCGCCGTAGTCCTTCTGTCAGTTGATGCAGTTTAGCTTGAATCACCATCCTCACACTGACGTGAAATTAAAGAAAGAGAGATTTTAAAATGTTGAATAGTTTCGTAAATACATGATTAATTAGCCCTTGAATGGCTGCATTGTTTTAATCTACAGTGGCCCCAAAACATACTTAAGCCACACTTAAAAAAAAAAAAAAGATTATTTAATTATATGAGAAAATATCAAATCGCTTTACTTTTTTTTGTTTTGTAAAACAGCAACACAAGCATATAAAAACCTTTAACAAAAATAAATTAATATAAATAAATTAAAATTAGTTGGGTTTTAGATGATAAAACTATACACATTGTGACATATTATGGTCTAAACAGCATGATGCGACTAGAAGTTCAATTGCAATAAATGGCTAAAACAAGGGAATTCCGTTTTTGCAGATGTCGCTTGGTTATTTTGTTATTTAATTCGATAACATTCACATATCTGTCAGTGTGGTTTAAGTTATGTAACACCAATACTTGTCATATTAGTTTGACTAAAGCAGCAATGAACCCTCTATTCTCTGTTTTGAACAGTCATCCAGTTAGTTAATGTTTTTAATGTTTAACCTACCTTATTTGTTAGCGGTCTTGTCAGCTCACAAGTGTGTTGTGACAGTCCAGCGTTCATCTTTTTAAAGTAAAACAAGAGGAAGCTGATTTTATCCCTTAGTTGGTCACTTCCTTTTTAGCCATCATCTCAGCACTTACTCATAACCACAGAACAACACTGACAAAAACCACCTCATGATTAATGTGCTTTAAAAAAAAAAAAATATATATATATATATATATATATATATATATATATATATATATATATGTGTGTGTGTGTGTGTGTGTATGTATGTGTATATATACAATAACTAATACAATAACTAAACACTTATGTTTTAAGTGTATACTACAATTTTTAAACAAGTACATTTGTATAAATGTTTGTATACACACTGCACATTACCAATTACCACTGACATATGCTCAAAGATGTAATAAAGATTTTTCACTTTTCTCAATTTTTTTTTTCTATTCACTTTTTAAGTTAAGCTAAAGCCGCATGGACGCGTACGAGTGCGTGTATGTTTTCCGTGCTATGTGAAGAAACTTTAGAGACATATTGCTTTTGTTTGCGAATGCTCATTTTCCAGTGTAATATCCATTTTTTTATTTTTTAATTTGAAAAATAACTTACATAAATCTCTGTACTCAACCATACTAGACCAAGACATAGCCTTGGCATGAACACATTGCACCAAAAAAAGAAAAAAAAAAAAAAAAAAGAAAAAAAAACAATAGAGAAGGCATTTGAAATAGAACAGAACATACCCTTGACATCATGAGACATTATCCTACTTCCATAAGCTTTGACAATATCTAGAGAGTTTGCTATTAAAATTCTGTAGATTGTGACATACGTACACAGAAGTCAATAACAGAATGAGAAAGCTTGATAAAATGATTAATCAGAAAAAATGTGTTTTCGAAGGAAGTGGTATAATGTCTCAGTGTGTATTTCCATTCAGGCATTAAAACTATGATTCATAAACTTCTCGGATATAAGAAGCTCTGATAATTGCTAAAAAATAGAAAATAAAAAATAAATAGGTCTTGGCTTGTAAATAAACTAACAAAAATATATTAAATGACTTCTACTTTCTGGAAATGAAGAAATAAAAACCGAAAAAGTTATATTGTGTGGCAATATCATCGTCCCGATGTGCATTTCTCTGCAGACAGCATCATGCTCGGAAAACTGTACAGCACAATACTGCGAAAGTCAGCGAGCTGCAGCCGTCTCCGGTAAAAAGATCTCGTGAAATTTTGGGCTCTTTTGTCAGGAATACTGCAGCTCATATTTCCGTAAAGATATAAAAATCCCTGGTCACGTTTTTCCCTTAAATTTGTCAACAAAGTATGATTTTACAAGGTGGAATGTTCATTCGGAATTTTGCCCTTCTGGTCCGTGGGAGACCACTGCCTAATTTTCGCTAAAATTCAATTCAGGGTGAAGGGGGGGAGGAGGGAGAGGATCGTCGTCGACATGCACTGTACAAGAAACTGCATTTTTTTTTTCTCCAAATATCTTCTTTATCAAAACATGCTGAGTTACTGTAAGATGTGCCCAAGCCATGTTGCCAAAAACCCTTTTCAACATGCTTGTTAAACGAATGAACTTCAAACAATATACAGACTAAAACTAAAAGAGCTGCGGGAAACGAACAGCCCTGAAAAGAAAAATTGAAAAGAGAACTTGAACGATATCGGGGAGGGGAAAAAATCTGACAACGGAAGCAAGAAGTACAGAGAGTTTTACCCTGGGACGAGGGAGAAGTAGAGAAACGTACAATTTGCACATCGTCTTTAGCTTCATAAGGCTCACGCCTTTACAATAATAAATCATAGACATTTATTTATTATTTTTTTTACGTCTTTGTCACATGAACAGATTTCTCACTGTAAATAAAATGTTAAGCTTGTCGTTTATCTGCTTTTCTGTAAAAATACAGTAGAGAGACCAGTGAACGGTCTACAGGACAAAAAACAAGGTTTCATGTTTTTTTTTTTGTTTTGTTTTTTTTAAATCACACTGTAGCATTCACTCCCCATGAAAATCATGCACTAGTGAAATTTATCTTTAAAAATAATAGAAATTGTTGAAAATGGCTGATCCGGGTCATTTTTTTTCCTTATCTTTTTTTTTTTTCTTGTCATCTTTTTTTTTTTTTTTTTTTTTGCAAGTAGCAGTCTGAGAAATTTATTTCCTATTCACTTCTTTTTTTAAGTTCAGCTAAAGTTGTGTCCATGCAACAAAAAAAACTCTTTATTTCTTCTTTAGGTTTCATACGGTATCAAGAGAAGAACTTCAATTTGATCTTAAAAGATGATTCAAACCTACATTTCATCTCTGTATTGATCTAGCAGAATCGTATCTGGGGAGTGAGGTGCTCATTCCCACGTCATATTCTTGTTTTGTGTGTACATTTCTGGGTCTGTTGGCATGGCTTGACCCAAGGAACACTGTTAGCCCATGTAGATACAAATACATCAACATTAAAAGAAACATAAATGGAAAACGAAAGTCGAAGAGAACGTTTCACCCCGTTTCAAAAAGGGCTTCTGAAGAACTCGACACGTCAGTTCTCAGTTCAGCCTCATCTCCAATGGCTTCAAATAGGTTCTAAAAGCAGGAATTGTGACGTTCCTCGGGCTAAGGAGGCCATTTTCCAGCTTCGTCTTGTCCCTGCCCTCTAGGGGTTGCTCTTTGCGCACAATGTGTGCGGCATTTTTTTCCCCGAGCAAAAACAGGACCGCTTTTTTTCACCCCTAAGAAACAAGCTCTGAACACACAACATCAAGCATGCAGTGTTACCGGGGGGACGGGACCTGTCGCAAATCTCAAAGTCCACCCAATGGCTGCTACAATAACGCTAGATTTCAGGAAACTGCTACGAGCGACCGAACGGCCCGGACCCGCTGTCGAGAGACGACTGGGAAGCTCTTCTGGTCAACGGGGCCAGGGTTGGGTCGACCAGTGAAGAGGGAGGAAACAGCTTGAACCAGCCAATGACCATGTTGGACAAGTCCAGATCATCTAAAAGTATCTGAGCGGCTCCCATGAAGGATTTGTGGTCCATACGTCCGTAGTCTCCCCACACAATGATCTACGATGGGAAGAAAGTAAACAGCCATCAATATCAAGTCACACTCATGCAAAAAAAATTTTAATAATTAAAAAAAGGTAAACTTGAGAAAGTCAGAGGCCAGGCCTTATAATAAAAATGGCAGAAGTAAATATTCTTATATTATTTAATCATCGTTTATTCAATCATTAAACCATATTTTATATTTTATTGTTATGTGACAAATATTATTTATATGTATTTGTATCATACATATTTATATAGTATATACTAAAATTAAAACATATTTACAGACTTATAACAACTAATTAAGTTCCTTCTTCTGTTTAGATTGGACAAATGATAATAAAAGCATTATAGTGATGACATTATACCTGTAAGACCTTTCCTCCTGGGGTCTCTTCAAACGACAGCTGCTGCTGGTAAAGAGGGTCCAGCGTTTTTCGTGCTACTTTTGTTTTCTTTTTGGCTATGCAGGCGCCGTTCTCCAGTAGATACACCTTTACATAAGGGGCTGGAGAAGAACAAGCACAGATGGAGTTTAAACGTGAGAGAGCAGTTTTCAGGTGTTTTCAGAAATCATCATTAGAAAGAATAACCAAACTCACCTGGCAGTGCCTTAGAACCTGGTTTTCCCACAAGGCCTCTGGCTCGGATGACCTCTACCTCAAGGGCTCCTTTCTTTTCCACCATGCCGATCTGAATGTCACCTAGACATGGAACAAATCAAGGATATATGAGTCACATTTGAGTGTGACTGGAGACACTTGAGTGACGTGTACAGAAAGTCTAATAAACGAGAACTCACCCATAGGGGGCGTGGCTAATGTCTGTCTTCCCACAAGCTGGGCCGGGCCAAGTCCATCCAGAAAATCACTGAACTGACTGTCAGAAGAGAGTCTCACTCCAGGGAAGATGAGGCTGAGAAGAAAGGGTTCTGATTAGATAAACTGTAGAGCATGATCTTATGATATTACAGGCTGTAAAAATCACAGTAAAGCACTTGCGCTGGAAGTCTATGGGAAAAGCAGAAATGTGCAGCTTATATGCTCGTTACAGGAGTTTGCATAGATACATCTTATATATTGTTTAAGCCCTATGGAGGCAGTATACTTTTTTTGGCAGTGTTTATTATTATTATTATTGTAATTATCAATGACATTTGGTGCAATACCCTGATCCATAAACCTTCACTGTAATCGTTGCAATCAATGCAATCGTTGCTTAAATATAATAATGAATAGATTATTAGATTACATTATTTATTTTCTGTAATAAACAGGTCACGGATGTTGAATGCATTATTACAAGTATTATTGTTATTTTTTTAAAACATGCATATATACATGATAACATTTATTAGATTTTAGTATGACAATATATATATATATATATATATATATATATATATATATATATATATATATATATTGTAAAAATCTAAATTAAATTATGAATATAATTATTATAATAATTAATGTATGCTATTATTAATACTTTATTTGAATAATTATTTAAAATAAGCATATGTACAATATATTTTTATTACTAGTCTAAAATGATTTTACAATATGCATATGGTCGATATTATTAATTATTACTGAATTCATAATATCACAATTAAAATACAAATATTATTATTAATATATGTATATTTATATATATATATATATATATATATATATATATATATATATATATATATATATTATATATAGTCATCATTATTTGCACATGTGTTTTGATCCTTACTTTCCCTCTGAGCTGTAGCTGTTCATGCTGCCGTCGGTGGATTCACGACTGGCCTGTCTGGTCATTCTGCTTCTCATCTCTACAGCCAGTCCCGTCTCTGTGCTCCTCTGGATAGTGCTGCGCAGCTTCTTTCCTCCTGCTTCTACAAAGACAGAGAGAGAGAGAGAGAGAGACTGTTAGTCAGTCAGGTTATCAAGACGTCTCAGACAAAGCAATGAGGCGACAGCTGATGTGTTGTTGATCGAGACGCTCCAGACACACGTGGTTCTGCTCCCACAGGATGGCACCAATTCTTCCATTTCTTGTTTTAGACACACTGCATCTATATCTGGCAACTTTAACTTTAATTTAATATGGATTCCCAAAGTATGCTAAATGGTTGTCACCATAACAAAAGCAGAATACTTTTTTTTAAATCATGTTTTCATTTCATATGGTAGTTTTATATCCAGTATAGGTTTGACAACTAACTATAACAAAAATCCTGTTGTACATGCACACATTAATATCCTAAGTTGCAATGTTTCCTCCCACCTGTGAACCATCTATAGTTTGAGTAATGACTATATTACTTGGCAAAACGGTAGTTTATTCCCATTATTATGATTCATTGAACAATTACACCCTTAATCATATTGCTGTTGGTGCCACTTTATAAAAGCAATAAGTCACTTGAGACTAAAATATCGCTGTTAAACACGTCCTATCTTTATTTCGCCTGACATCCAAAATTGATGCACATCCTGTTCTTTTACTGCCGAATACAAATGCGAGAATAATGAGGATGATGCAGTAATGTGCGGGCTGCTCAGAATCCAGAACCCACTTTCAATAGGTAAGAGAAAGAAGAAGGCTACAGGAAGCAGACATGGCTGAGCTGCTGAGATTAAAGCATTCAATCGCAGGTCACACACTAGATTTTCTTTTCATTCAATGTCATCCGCCTCTGCTTTCGGCCCTGAGACGTAGCTGAACAGAAGAGGATGACGAACATAGCGGCGGATGTGACTGTCCATTTCTGTACTAACGGCACAGTTGTATACAATGATTAAAAACACGGTTGTGCTCTTGTTGAACTTGACCGAGATACAGTAAATCTGCCCCAATGTCAGAAGACGCAATTCGAACGACCCTTAAAGGGACAGTCCACCCAAAAATGAAACGATTCTGTCATTTGATCAACCTCAAGTCGGCGATACAAACCTGCATGGCTTTCTTTTTTATGCAGAACACAAAAGAAGATGTTTTGAAGTACGCGGGTTTGAATTCCAATCGACCTGCACTGTACTTTTTGTCCATATAATAAAGGTCGGTGGGAACAAAATCTGATTTTTTCTCCAATATTTTCCAAAATATCTTCATTTGTGTTCCACAGAAGAAAGTTCGTCATACAGGTTTAAAACAGCATTGTGGTGAGAATGCAATGACAATTTTAAATAAACAAATTCACTAATAAATTAAAATATATTTTGTAAAGCATCATGATAGTATTTGTGTTGTGCTGCCTTTAATTTATGCAGATTTTAAAAGACACTATTCCAGTATTTATTCCTGTAGTGCAGTAACAATAATAGACCTTAAAGAACCATTTGTGGATTAATTATGGTATTGAAATTTTGGGAAAAATTGTGCTTAATTGTAAAAATAATAAATAAATAAATGATTAACTTTATTTAAAAATATATATTTGGGGGTGGAATGTGATACATTAATATATTCATCATTGAGAAAACATGTTTAGGTCACATTTCACCCCAAAATCTTTTTTTTTTGGTTGCACCTACACATCAGACATAAGGTATTTGTTCTGCAAGTCATGAAAAGTCATACGATATTTCCAATGATCTTAATCTCACGAGCGACTGAAGGGGGAGAAAGAGAGAGAGATGCTGTAGGGAAAGGAAATCAAACACCTTCAAGGTCACAAAGATGCTTGGTTCCCATAAAACCATCAAAACACACTGCACAGTTATCAAGCGCTATAAAACTATCACAGCAATTAATGCGCATAAATACATATTTACCGACAGCCATGCGCAATTCTATTACTTATGCGAACTCCCCCGCAAACCATAAATGACCAAGGCCCTAATTAATATGAATTAAACCCGAAAGCCCTGCAAAACGCATGAACTTTGACATGCAAGATGCTCATTTGGACCTCTCCGCACGTGGCACGTCTTACCTCCGTCTTCTTCATCGAAAGAATTCATGCAGGGGAAGTAGACGGCCAGCGCTTCGAAGGAAGCCGACAGGCTCATGCGGCTCTGGGAGCGCTGCATGCGTCCGCCGGTGCTGCCCGCTCCCGAGCCCGTGGTGGACGCGGCATCGTGGCTCTGCCTGCCCATGTTTACAGCCGGAGAGGATGCTGCGGTGCTGAGATTGCGGACGGTGGGCTGAACTCAGAGTGCACAGCGCTCTTAAACAACATTTAAAGTCTGGGTTTGTTTTGGGTTCTTCGGCTGGAGAGCGTTCTGCGTCGACTGATCTCCCCGGAGTATGCAGCATTAGTGTGCGTTCGGCGCAGTGAAGCTGTCGGCTCTCCTCAAGCTATCTCCTTTCTAACGCGTGCGCGGGAGGGGGGAGGAGGCGGAGCCTGGCTCCTTTTCTTGCATCCTCCCCCGGCCAATCAGAGGAAGCGGTGTGGCTCAGCACTTCAAATGCTCCTCCGGGCGCATGAGCTTTACCCAGAGATACTGCAAATGTGTGTGTGTGTGTGTGTGTGTGTGTGTGTGTGTGTGGCCATTAGGAACCTGAGCATCTCTTGCCCTGGCTGTCCACATGCCAGTCACCCACAGTTCACTTGCGCACACACACACACACACACACACACACACACACACACACACACACACACACACACACACACACACACACACACACACACACACACACAGGCTGATAATTCCTCCCTTCTCTTCGGCTCTTAAAAAGCCGAGATTTATTTGGCCGTGCTGACGTGCGTCTTTTATCTCGGGCCTCCACCTCTCTCTTCACTATCTCTCAGTGTAAATGTTTACCACAGAAGATGTCCGGCTGCAGAAACAGCTGAATCACTGCTATCCCAGAAAAATATCCCCGCAAAACGCTTTGCAAATATTTGCGTAGTCAAAACACGAACAGCCGCCGTATCCAGCCATTTTCACTTAAGGTGTCAGGTTCAGAGAGAAACAAGAACCCGGGTGTCTAATGAGGGCTAAAATAGCAGATTTATGTATTATGCAAAATTTGCAACCATGATACCAGGGTGCATTCCAGGATAATGTTATGTGGTTTCTACAGCGTTCTGAAGGTCAAAAAGACACCCAAAGTCTCTATGACTCTAGCCCCCAGAGCCTAGTCCTAAACTAAATGTAAATCAACCCGAATGCAACTTGCACTAATTGATCTTAAAACATGTCAGTGCATTTTTTTTGTCTTAAGATGCACACCATTAATGCTTTTTTTCTAAGGCATTTTTGTCTAAACAATTACTTAAATGTCCTAATTGAACTATGGGCTAATCCTGGCTTAGGCTAAACCTTGTCGATTAAACCGGGCCTAAGATTCTCAGTCCTTCCTAAAACATCATGACACCTACATTTTCATAATGAAAGACACATTTATACCGTATCTTTTAAAGCAAACAGACAAACAAATTATTTTCTAAAATGAAACAACATTTGTCTAATTTTGCTAAGGGCTGAAAAAAAATATCAGAAAATATCTTGTTGTGCTATTATTTTAATATTAGATTAAGAAATATGCAAAGAATCATTGCAATTCAAAGGTGAAAGTGGTGAGGAAATAAAAAAAATGCACACTACTGCTTAAAAGATCAGTAAGACTTGTAATGTTCACAGTGCTAAGACTCCAATGCTTATCCAATGCAATTATTTGATCAAAAATCTAAAAAAATAAATAAATATTTTTGTGCAAAGCTAAATTTCCACTTGCCATTATTTTGGCCACATGATCCTTCAGAAATCATTCTAATATGCTGATTTATTATTAAAGTAATCATTGTTGCCAACAGTTGTGCTGCAAAAATGTGATTGATTTATTTAATTTTTTTATTAAACATAATATTATTTTATATATAAATTTAAATATTTGTCACTTCTTATACATTTATCACATCCTTGCTGAATAAAAGTTATAATTTCTTAAAAAAAAGAAAAGAAAGAACATTAAATTTACTGACCCCAAATTTTAAAATAGAAATTTCTATTTTAAATAAATGCTCTTCTTTTAAATTTTTTTGTTAAAAAAATACTAAAAAAAATACTTTCACTGAAAAATTTGGAAAAAATTTATCACAGGTTCAAAAAAAAAAATATTAAGCAGCACAACAAGGACTGGGTGATCATGTGATATTAAAAAGGTAAAATTATGACATTATGCAAAATTAATTTATATTTATAGCTGTTTTACAGTGTAATGCTTTTTCACAATAGTATTGTTTTTACTAGCCTTGGTGAGCATAAGACATAAGAGACTTCATTAAAAAATATAATGTTTTCAACACCCACCCACCCACACACACACACACACACACACACACACTCTATATATGGTGTGTTCCATGTCTTAGTATGTATTTTATATCTGTCACAACTGTGATCTGGTATCTAGTACTACTCCATTGTGATTCATTTTGATTCGTTTATGGCTCTTATTGTGAGGTCTGAATTTCTTCTAACAGACATGAAGGAACATAACACGATGTACCGTTACTCCCAAACCTGCCAGAATGCACTCTCATCCTGATTCACTGCCAAATACGAGTCTTCTGGAGCCGTGAAACAGCGCAGGGGGCAGAGGTGACGTCTCAACATCCTCATAACACAATACAGCAAAAGGAAGGAAGCGGACAATTACGCCACAGTAACTGAAGTTCAAACAGGACTGTAAAACTCACCAGCACTGACAGACAGAGAATTAAATATATATATTTTTAAATAACATTTTAAATTCTAAACTCAATGCACAAAAATGCTACAAACTGGACAATCCGAGACGTAATTGAAGCACGCGAAAACTAAATGAACTCTCCTGAGCTATGATAGAGAAAATAAAGCTTCTACATTTAAAACCATGCCGACATTTGATAAATCTAACTCCTCTATTGCAAGCACTTTAGCTAATACTGAGCACATGACTTAACTGCGGCAGTCTGAGACCTCAAGCAACTACATATAAACCAAATGCAGTCAACACAATCAGTCAAGGTTTCAAAAAAGATTAGAGGAAAACATTTATGAATCAGTGTATTCAGCCACTACACTACACTATAGTGTACACTACACTACCAGCCACTACACTATAGCATTTAAAACTAAAACACACAGATGATATCACTGGACAGGCTGTGCCAAAGCTTCCTTTGTGCAACAACCACTTCATTATTTGCATTTCAAATGAACAAACCTCTTCAGAATGTTTTCCGCCGTAATATTTATTTATAAAAAAAAAAGCATTCATCTGTGGAAGTTGGTCACAGCCATTCAGCAAATGGTTCAAGAGCTTCAACTGGCCTACAGTCGCATTATTTGGACAAATGTCAATTGTCGATTCTGTAGAACCGTTGTTTTAAAACACTGTCCTTTAAAATGTCGCTTTGAGGCTAAAAAGCGAATGTTACTCGGGTCTTTATCAACTACATTAATTTCTGAATTTGTATAAAAGAAGCAAATAGATTACTCGGTGTCACTTAAATGAGAGCAGAAGAAACTTTCTTTTCTTTCCTTTCTTAAAAAAGCACAGACCAGCTTCTTTCTAAGAACATTTTTCTGCTGTTGCTGTTAATGACTTTATGTCAAGAAGGTATTGATCTTGCTAAGCCGAAACTGTCAATGAAGAAAACACTACCCGTTTTGTGGATTTATGTTGTGATAACTACGTTTCCCATAATTATTTTTGGCATAATGAAACGAGCACGAAATGCATAAAGCATGCATTATACACTAAATTAGCTCTTTACTCTTCATTCTCTAACATTATAATTTTATATACAATGTAAATGTATATATATATATATATATATATATATATATATATATATATATATATATATATATATATATTTTTTTTTTTATTAAAATATATATTTTATTGTTATTATTTAAAAATATTTATTGTTTTATTATTATTATTTTTACTTTTTAACTGCTAAACCATACAAAATAAAACAAAAAAACAACAATAAAAAAGAAATCAGGCAGTCCAGTCATGTCTAAGAGATGAAGAGCATCTCATATTACAGGATTTTTTAAGAACAATATGTGATTTTAGTTATAAAAATACATAATTTTATAAGTATAAATAATGTTATATCAAAAACCATGTACAGTATATATCGTCATGCGAAACATCTAAAAGAAATGAAGATCATTACAAATGGCCAAATTGAATTATTATGATTTACGATGTGCATATAAAAGCAAATGACCAAATTTCTCCTATTTGATACTATTCAGTGCTTTGACACAATCTGTATCATTAAAAGCGCTATATAAATAAAAGTGATCGATTGATTGAAATTTCAGATTAACTTGGGTGACCAATACAGTCTTAAAGGCCTCAGAGCAGCTAGCGTTGAACTCGCTCACAAAAACAAAAGCCACGAAAGCACGAATAGCCTGCTCATGCCTGAGAGATGAGAACATCTCGTATTACGGGAATTTAAAGAGCGTCACGTGTGAGAAAAACACGAAGATGTAATGACCTGGAGATGGGGCAGCAAGTGTGTGAGACTGATGATGTTTTGACCAGCCCAGGCAGCCATGTGTATGTAAGTGTGTGCGCCGATAAACACTTGAAGACTGAAAGACATGTTTACATCCTCTCTTCTCTGCACTGTGTCATGCCACACAACCCCAGAGGATGTAAAAATCATTAGCACAGGAACTCTTCAGAAAGCAGATTTGTAAATCTAACTAACGAACTAAATGCATAAATTATTAAATAAAATAAAATATTTATACAATATAAAATATATATTTATTTTTATTATTCACATTATGGATTACAGTGTAAGGGATGTGTTAGATGTTAATTTTCATGCAAATAATATATAATAGTTTTTTTAAACTGCATTGAGAAAATAATTTTATTATTTTGGACTATTAAGACGTTTTTGCATTGTGATATTATTTGCATGAAAATTAACATCTAGTCCATAATGTGAATAATAATAATAATAAATTAAATAATAAATTAAATTAATAAAATATAACCTATTATTAATATTGTTGTTGTTCTTATCAATTAATTCAATTCAGTACAAAAAGTAATATCATGATATATATTTTTCAGTTGAACTTTGCAAATGTACATAATGAGAATAATAAAATATTTTAATAATATTTTAAATAATACGTGAAACTTTGGGTGGAAATCCAATTAACTGTCATTTGAATCATATCCCAAAAAAAAAAAAAAAAAAAACGTGTTGAAGTGAAATACGATGGAAAGAACGGTGAAAAAAATCCTGCACACTTTTGTAGGTTTTAGCAAGTTGAAAGTCTGGGATGTGAAATATGGCAAGGCATTTCTCATGTCAGTTTTCATGAGATTTACCTCTAGAAATCACCTTCAAGAAACATTAAATATGTATGATGTCTTTCTGTCGGCTGTGAAGTGATAAACTTCACACTTTCATTCTCCTCACACGTCTAATCAAGAGACAGGCGATACAGATGGAAGGGTGACCACTTCCTCTGTTAGTGTGTGGACAGATGGTGAAAAACAGCAAGAATAAACTATTTAGTGCTTCGCTCAGATCAAAAAGAACTGGCATCTGTGCAGCCGACTGAACGCCTGCATGAACAACTCTGAGACTGTGATCGAGATAATAATTTGAAAGCAGGCAGACAGCATTCAGGAAAAGAACGTGCAGGTGTAAAAAGATTAAGCCTGCAGAAATGAGATTCAAAATAGTATTGTCTATACATGGTCCTAATCAGAACTAGGGGAAGAGCTGAAGATAGTTTGGTTTTCCCCCTCAACTGCTTAGTAACTCAAGTGTCAGATGGGGAACAGGATCACTGGACTATTTCTCATGAGCTTGTTTTTGGAATAAGGAAGTCCATCTATGGCTGAGTCTCTGAACACAGAGACATTCCCTCAAGGCCAGCAGACCCAATAAACAAAGGCTGACCGTAAGACGTGTGCGTCAAGTTCTTTAACAATTTTATATTTCAGAGATGATGAAAATACAAACATTCACTTTCCAAATGCATTAAGACAAAACTGTTGCACCATACTAATGTTTAATTCAATCGATCAAAAGTGTAATTATTACAAGCTTAAATTATTACGTTTACTCAGTTACTCCAATGAATTCTTCGCTGAATAATGAAATGAACTACTTCCAGTTTTCAATAGTTAAATCTGTCCAGTTGAATGACAGTATGAACTATACCGGTACAATCATAATTTTTTAAAGGAACGGTTCACAAAAAATGTTCCATAAGATATACATGAGTTTGTTCTTTCATTGGATCAGATTTGGAGAAATGTAGCATTACTTGCTCACCGATGGATCCTCTGCAGTGAATGGGTGCCGTCAGAATGAGAGTCCAAACAGCTGGTAAAAATAACATCCCAATATTCTTCAAGTAATCCACTCCACTATAGTCCATTAATTAAGGTCTTATGACATGAAAAACATAATCTGTGTAATAAATTCATTACTAACATATAGTCCATAATATTGCTTTCGCCAGTGAAAGTTGGCACATCTGAATCAGGAGAGAAATGTGCAAAGATCAAGCACTGTTTACAACTGAATACATTCAGCTATAAACAAATATGACGGTTGATTTTGATGAAAGGTGAACTTTTTCACCGGAGGAAACATTACCTTGGAGTTTTGGCCAGAATGCCTTAATGGTGGATTTGTTTCTCACAAACATGCAACTTTTCACTTCACAAGATGTTAATTGATGGGATTGGAGTGGTGTGGATTACTTGTGAGTTATTGTGATGTTTTTATCAATTGTTTGGACTCTTATTCTGAAGGCACCCATTCAATGCAATAAATCCATTGGCGAGTAATGCAAAATTTCTCCAAATCTGTTCGGATGAAGGAACTCATATCTTGGATGGGCTTAAGGTAAGCCAAGTTTTAGCAAATTTTCATTTTTTGGCAAAATATCTGGTGAGGGTTGGAAAATTGTTATGAAAAACTTCATTTTTGGTGCAAGCTGCCTTCGATGACATTATAAGTGGACTTCATAATACAAAACATGCACAAAATCCAACAATATGCAGCGTTACGATACAATGTAGCTTATATGTCTTTTAGAAAGGAACGTGTAAATAAAAGGAGCTAAAACAGCAAAAGCAAAAGTCAGACTATAATTGTATCAACACTGTGTCTTTGTGAATCTGGTTCATACAGCAGCTCAGCATCTGATCATCTCTGTCACCATGGTGACACTCTGGTGGATACGCATTATCTTTATCTTTACAACCAACGATCAGTGAAAAACCCATGACGATCATCATGACCTGACCTTAAAAAGCCAAAATAGCATATGCCTTATGAATAGAGAGAAAATGTACTTAATTACTTACATTTTTCTAGGTTGGTCAAATTTCTTCTGTGATTGTGTGTGACCTGAAATTCTCAATATATTTTTTTTCATTCTTGGTAAAAGTGTGTTACCATGGCAAGGGATCTTCAAAGGGCCACAAAACGCAACACTATTATTTAGTTTTTATAGTTATTCTGATTCTGAACCCAACAATGAGTCTGCAGCGTCGTAATTATTCATGAGACTCTGTGGTCAAATCCTATGAGAAGGCTCTGTCTCATTACTATTCATGACATGAATTTTTCCTATGACAGGCACTTCATATACACATTCCTATTTCCAAATGTGCTAATATTAATGTAAAATGGTTATTTAGCTCTTTATGATAGTTTTCCACCCTCTCTGTAATCCTTATAATTAAACACTTTTTTTGTTGCTCTAATTTTTGTAAGGCAATTTTGCTCTAATTTTTATAAGGCAATTTTATATATACTGTATATATATACTGTATATTATATATATATATATATATATATATATATATATATATATATATATATATACATACACAAAGACAGTATTATGTTCTGAAACTGAACGTTTATTTAATGTTAATGTGTATTGTTAAGTTTATGTTTCATTGGAGTATTTATTAATCTTTCGAATTGGCTTTAATTTTAATTTTAGTTAATATTTTAGTAATTTTATGCAGTTTTTATTATTTTTTTTAGTTTCTGTAATTTTATCTAATCTAATCTAAATCTAATGTAAGGCTAATTAATTTTATATATATATATATATATATATATATATATATATATATATATATATATATATATATATATACACACACACACACACACACACACACACACACACACACACACACACACACACACACACATAAAAACCTTTAAAATGTTTTGCTTTTTATTTTTTTGGCATAGTAATTTTTTGCAGTCAAGAATTAGCAAGGAAATAATGTCATTACCTTGTGTTATCCTTGACAAATGCATTGAATAAAACTCAAAAATCACTAAAACACTAAAATAGTGCCCTCTTTAAAAAAAAAAAAAAAAAAAAAAAAAAAAACCGAACCTTATCCCATTGATTTAGAACAACACTGCATTATTAAACTGCTTATGAAGAACTTCTCAAAGTCTGAATAAAACTTTCCTTCTCCACACACTAAATTTAGGGTTTGGCGAACATGATGTCCGCAGAAGAGACGTGACAATGTTAGCATCCAACGAGTCCACCAGACAAGATCTACAAGAGAACTGAGCCGGCTTATCTTCGGCCACACATACTCACAAAACCCCACTGAGACCAATTACATCCTCCTCAAGCCAAAGCATAGCGCTGAGATCAGAGCTCAGAATAAGATGAATTACTGCTTCATCTTCACATAGTTTTGCTCATTTCCAGGATCGACGGAATGCGGCCGGGCGACATTCCACCTTCTGAAGCCGTTCATTTGCATAAGATCTAGTGAGGGGCTGAGAGGGGGCCGTGGAAAATCAGATCAGAGGAAAAGCTGCAGTTCGCACAGATCACCATGGCTACAGAGAATATGACTAGCTCTGTTTAGTGTCAGGTAACCGGGTTTGTCACAGCGGAAGATACTCGTGTGCTACTTTCTACAGCCGCATTTCACCATTCATGCCTTCTGCAAAATTAAACGTATTAACTTGTGAGATTAATAAGTGTCTAATCTAGTTAGCAGCAATTTAGGACAATTTACTTAATTAGACCATGCTCTGTATCCGTGTTCAACACTTACAACTATTATGTAGAAGATTTCTTGCCAGTAAATGAGGGCATGAGTAAAAAAACCGTACCATAGTATTTGCGAAAATAGAGCTGGAAATATAAGTATGTAACCATCATATTTCTGATTAGTTTAGGCATATGTATGTCGACCATTGATTAAACGGACTGTCTATTTACCTACCTGGTCTCATGGCATACCTTTTTAGCGAGACACGAAATACGTACCAACAAGTACATATCACTGCAGTTTCTATAAGAAATGACCACTGGAGGCAGTAAAACTTTTCACACAAATTTACAGATTTCGATTAATAAAGCTTAATTTCCACACGCTTGCTTGAAGAATATCATGTTATGACTTCAAAACTTTATTCATATGCTGGGATGAACGTTAGCATCGCACATATCCAGCTTCATGTCTCTGGGTTTTCACAGACGGTAGGTTTGTTCGGTAGCTCACAGAGTACAGAGATGACCTGTGTGACTACGGTTCGACAAAATATAAAATAAATATATTTAATAAATATATTTTATAAAATATATAATATATTTTATATAAATATAAAAATATTTCAATTCTGAATCGTCGCAATACTATATCAATGTAATAAATAAATGTGCCAGGGTTTACGTATTGAACCTGCGTTTTAGGGCCACTCAGTGGACATTTTTGTTCGACACTGTGGAGAAACGTGCAGTAAGGAACATAAAAACGCTACTGCACAAAAAGTGCATAGAGGTACATATTTTTATGAGACCAGGTTGCTATAGACTAAGTGCAAAAAGGGCGCCTTGTTGGCAGAGGCTTTTTACATTACCTCCACCCCCAACATGTGATTGGGATAGTCAACATTACAAAATATGACAATTTGCTGTAGGCTCCAATGGCACAGATGGTAAAATACTCATTTTGATGCTTTGTATAAACAGCATATCGCAAAAAACGAGGTTCAAAAGAGCAATATTGTAATGTACCACATTATTTATGATATAAACATTTTCTTTGCATATAGAACAATGCAATCACAATCCAAAATTGAGATCCAGCAGCTTTAGATCTGTGAAGGTCAGAGGCACTTGATTATAAGGAGACGAAAATGTGTCAAGAAGCAGCTGCCGCGATGTTCGCTATGAGTACAGAATGTTTGTTCGGCCAGACGATGAGTTTCATGTGTTGTACTGTCAGGTATGTCTGAAAAGTTCTGACCATGTCAAGCTGTGAGTGACCTTTGCTGGGACGAGCTCCAAAAGTTACAAGCTGAAACGTGTCTGTTTAACCTCACGTTACTTATGACTTGTAAACACACTTGTGAAAAGTCAACTCAGTGAGCAGCGCTTTCAACAGTGCCAGAGATCTGCCAGCTCCCAGTGTATTATATAAATAAAATAAATGCGGTATGTATATGTATATATTTTAAATTCAAAAATAAAAAAAAATAATTAAATGATAATAATAATAATAATAAATTAAATTAAATAATAATAAAAAAATATTCAATTAAATTAAATAATTCACCTTTTAAATGGCAGATACAAGCATTATGTGAATTTTCATACTAGTTTAATTTTATCTCAGATAATAGTTTATTAACTAATTGTATCACAAAAATGTGCCTCCGATGTAATTAAATCATTTTTAAAAAAATGCAACACTAAAGCACTCTGTATTCATGGGAAGTGTATCTGCTCCTAATCTGGTTCAGTTAAACAAGCAGGCCGCCAAGACGGGTCCGTCCCCTGCGACGCCGCATTACCCGCCATCTGCCCGTGCCGACTGCATGGCGTCTACTTCTGATGTCCCTTCTGCTCTGCCTCAAACTCATTTCTCTGGAATCGGACTGAGGAAGGGTTTTTAACAGCCACTCAGTGAAGCTTTTCAAGTGGGTGCAATATTTTCCCAGACTGACCGTTTCCCAAACCACATTGTTTACAAATTAACACCGCATTAATCCTCAGCAAAATATGCAGCATGGAAAATCATCTATAAAAAAAGGCTGGCAGCAATTTAAAGAAAGTAATTTTAACTAGGCACGTGTCAGTGTTTGGAAACAGTAAAAGCGAACGCCTCCTGAATATTTTACAGCCAAACACATGGAGCAATACGGAAACCCTCTGCACATTTAAGGACAATAGAGCGAATTATGTTTGATTCTCACCAGAACCTTAAAAAATAAGAGTTATAATGTAATAATGGTTCTTTATTGGTTCCATGGAGAACATTTTGTGCATTAGGTTCTTCATTGAAACAGGCAGAACCTGATTATACAATAACAACATTGTGATTAACCAATCAGATCTGAAGAACCAGTTTATTCTGTTTTTTTCTTTTTTTAGTTAAGTCTTAAAACAGTGTACATCTGTGTCATTCATCTATTATTTTCTCTGATTTTAGGGATTACTCGTGGTTGAGGTTAAGTTTAGGTGGTCAAGACAAAATATTTTGGATTAAAATTTAGTTCCACGATCAACAGAACATGTTGACCTAAGAGGAACACATCTATCTCTGCAAAATCAGGACGTGCATGCAATAAGAGTGTGATATGCTTAAAAACATTAAGACAAGTTTCTGGCACCTAGAGTGCAAAACAGCTTCCTTTTCTGGGAAATATGTTGGGATGGGTAGCTCCTGTAGCATGTGAGCCCTCCATGAGAATCGCAGAGGCTCAAATGGCTCCAGGACTGAACGCTGAGGGCACACGGATGAGATTACATCGATTACACTGATGGGCACACCAGCGGTTTCAACTTTCCCAGGATGCATTAGGAGCCTGTGGGATTTTTCAAAATCTATTATAATGCAGCAGACAGAGAGAGAGAGAGAGAGAGAGAGAGAGAGAGAGAGAGAGAGAGAGAGAGAGAGAGAGAGAGAGAGAGAGAGAGAGAGAGAGAGAGAGAGAGAGAGAGAGAGAGAGAAACAGAGAGAGAGAGAGAGAGAGACAGAGAGAGAGAGAGAGAGAGAGAGAGAGCAAGAGAGAGAGAGAGAGAGAGAGAGAGAGAGAGAGAGAGAGAGAGAGAGAGATAGAGATATGCTACATCAGCTGTGGATGTGAAATCTTTACTATCTTCCCACAGGAAAGAAAAATGAGAGACCCTCAATATCTCAACATATCTTAAAAAAACAAAAAAACACTAGCAATCAAATATGTCTCAACAAAATGTCACACAGCCAAATAATCAGAGCTGACATATCCACAATAATTACCTAAGAACTAGGGTTCCATGATTAAATGTGATAATTTGTATGCTGCTCTCGATTTATCAAGCATAATCATCTGCAATATTTGCCTGCTGGTTATTTATCCAGAAAACTACCAATACTACAATTTTTTTTTTTGCATTATCGTGCATTGATAACAAGCCTCCACAAACAGTCATGCAGGTTGTTGCCAGATGTTAAGACTTTAATTCTCCCAGTTAGAAATGTTATTTCTTTTTTAAAATCTGGCAACCACGTGCAAACGCAGTTTCTACAATGATGATCTGAAAACCTGCAAACAAGTAATCTCCTCTGCAATTCCTTGCGCAAATAAATTGAAATACTGTAATAAAATTGTAATTGTCTCTCAGTTCATTACCTTGAATGCTTGCTCTGTTCTACGCTGTTATTTTAAAAGACACGTAATTAGGCATGCTAGAAATGTAACCGTTTTTTTCTTTGAAATGAAACTTCTTCTTGTACCAGATTTCACGTAAAGAGTTTATTTACACAATGAATATAAAGCATGCCAAAACCAAATGCGGTAAAATAAACCATGCAAGTTGGCATGCCTGATTTGTGCTGACATTTTTGAAAGCGCATGAATTCTGAAGAAATCAAAAATGACAATAACCATAACCAATTATCAGTTCAGCGCACAGCCCTAAGGCCTCTTCAGCCACAGAAGAGCTGCATCTGAGCAAAAAACGGTGCATTATTTTGCCACGGTGAGCATTTAAAAATCCTCAGAGAGCACAGAACATCAGGTGTTTTCATCTGCACTTGCAGCTCTGGCCTCTTTGCTGACACAGATCTAGAGGCAGGGGAAGATCAGCAGAGGTTAGACGGGAGATGGTTCTCCACGGAGCGCTGGGTATAATTACAAGAGAATTCAGGCCTCCTAAACGCCGAGAGGAACAATCGGGCACCATAAATCAGAGCGATGATTCAGCTTGGTCATGAATAAAACCACGAAGCTTCAGCTCCACGAAGCTCTCTCCTGCAGAACTTGTCATCAAAGATTAATTAGAGAGGTCTGCAGGACTCCAGCGGTCTCTCATGGACACTCACGGTGCTGAGAAACAGTAATATTAACCTGAAAAACATTCCAATACTAAACGGACGTGGATGGTGACACGCTAAAATACACTAAAACAGGAAGAGCTGTGACGCAAAACACTGATAACTAATGTGCATGTCACTGCACAGCACCTTTAGGGACAGGCTCAGCAATACATCAGCAGCGACTGCTACATGGATTTTGAGATATTTTAACTGGACAGTTAGACAAAAATAATGTATATATTGACTGCCATTGAGAAATTTGGGGTCTGTACATTTTTTGCATGCATGTGTTTTTTAAAAGAAGAAAGAAGACTTGCTCACAGAGGCTGTATTTATTAGTGCATTAAAACCTGAACTATTGTGAAATATTATTACAATTTAAAATAACTGTTTGCTATTAATATATTTTATTACTTAATATTATATATGTCTTCAGTGTCACACAGTCCTTCAGAAATCATTCTAATATGCTGATTTGCTGCTCAAGAATCATTGCTTATTATTATTGATTCTTTGGCTGAAAGTCAAAAGGAAAAGCATTGATCAATTTACTGCACTATTGCTAAAAGTCAAAATTTTTTTCCAAGTACCTCTGGGTATCATGTAACAATGACTGACCCTGGTGCCCCCTCGATAAATAAATGCATAAAATAAAATGAATGCATAAATAAATAAATGCAAACATTAATGCATTATTTAACTGTGGCCAGTAGCAAAAAAAAGCACAAATGCATTTGCTATAGTGTGTCTAAATCTGCATGCACCACGAAATAAGTCTTCACAGTGAGAAAGAAGTGAACTAGACATAGAGGACAAAAAGTCTCAAGAGATCCTCAGCTGTCCAGTGTGTGCAACCGCATTTCAAACACACAAAAGCTCTTTTTCATTTTATTTTTTGTGAAGGCCTAGAATAACCCCTTTTTTAAAGCGTGTATCTGTGCAGCGTGCCCTCTCTTGCTGTCAGGCTTTCTGAATTAAGCACAACAAAGTGGAGCAGGAAGCAGCCGGAGAGTCAGATTCGGCTTTGAGAAACAGGCCAGGGATTTCAAACGCCTGCACGCGCACACGCCACCTAAAAGCTCTGCCTGAAAAATTGATATGCTTTATGATTCACATCTCGTGAGCCGGTGCTGTTGTTCAGAGCTTCACATCTCAGCTAGACCTGATTTCCTGTAGTCGGTGAAAGCGTGTCTCTGTATTGAGTGTGACACTAAACAGGAGGCTCTCTAAAGCACCAAATAAAACAGCACACCGGACCTCAACATGACCATCCATTTCTCACGTTTTGTTGGAATTTTCAGTGTCGATTTTTTTCTCGTTATTTTCCAAAATGGAAGAAAATCTGTCTCTCTATATGTGTGTGTGTGTGTGTGTGTGTGTGTGTGTATATATATATATATAGTAAGATAATGCAGTATTAATACTTTTAATTTAAACTGAGACCAAAATGAATGATTGAAATGGCTTTCATTAAAGTTAAACTAAACTAAATTAAAAATATTAAAACTTAAAAACTATTTTAAGTCAAAATACTAGAATGACTAAAACTAAATTGAAAACAAATGCAAAATCTTGCTAAAAAGAAATATTCTAAAAACATGCTAATACAAATGACAAAAGTGCATTATAAAATTGTTAAAATTAAAATTAATACTAAAAATATAAAAATAAAAGCTAATGCAATGCTAATATTAATAAATACTACACCTGTCAACTATTGCGACTGAACAAGATATAAATTACCTTTAGTAGAAAAGAAGAATATATCAGAACAATTTAAACTAAAATAAAAGTACTAAAATTAGTAGACTTAAAATTAAATGAAAACTGAAAATGTAAAATAAAACAACCTCTAACAAACAATAAATGTATTACATTGAAAACAAGAAGAAGTGAATCCCACTGGATTCAACATTCATTTTCATTTTTATTTTGTACCAATTTCCCTCAAAGTGACAATTTTGTTTTCATGAACATTAAGTGGAAATGTTTTTTTTATTTATATTCTGATTTTCCATATTAATTAAACTGACAATAAAGTGCCATTTTTATTTTTACTGGTTCACCCTGTGCCAGTAAGAACAGCTTTAATGGTACTTAACGATAATGAATATGCCTCATTTTAGAAATTAAAAAAAAAGCATTTTAGCATTGAAAAATATACCACACAGCTTTAGAACTAAAACAAACAAAAAAACTAGGTTGCCAAATTTCCCCAGATAAAAAGACCAACTGTGGTCTGTGTGTTCGTCCTCATTTTTTTTTACAAGCAGACACTGTTAATGGAAGGATGCTCAAAGACATCACACACAAGCAGAAGACACAACACACCCCACGAGACATGATAAAGTGCTACGGCCCCTGGCAACCAGCCCAACTTATTACAAACACACTGCCGACCACCTGCCATGTGCAGGCTGAGCACGAGCCGTCTGATGGGCTGTGTTCATTTCTTCATGGCATGTGATCTACCTGCACGCCACCATTCAGACTTCACACAGCCAGCGCCAGCCAATGAGGTGATTAGAAGCTGAGCGTGGGTCACAGACTGACCTCTGGATAAACACGGACACATTTCTAAAGCAGTGTTTTTATCATCACCTCACTGACAACAAGAGATGAAATAAAAATGCCCACACTGGTGAATACGCTCACACTCAATTACAGCAAACCGTGAAAAAACTGGACAGACAGAATATTGGGAAAAAACATGGTCTTTGCAGAGATGCTGTATAGAGAAATCAGTAATCTATAAGAAACGAAATGGTGCCTAAAAAACTGTGTACTATCAAAATATTAGATTTTTTTTAAAATGAGAATTAACCTTGTATTCCGTAAAACGGCACATAAGGTAATTTACTACTATTACCATTTTACTACTGAGATAAGTTTTTTAAAAACAAGTCACCAAGTCTGAAATTATTTGATCAAAAATTTAAAAAATACACATTCAGGACCATAAAATAAAATTCCAATTTAAAATAACTGTTTTCTATTTGAATATATATTTATTTCTCCCAGGATTCTAAATAGAATGTTAAAAACAGTATTCATTTTTAAATCTTTTGTAACATTATGACTTTAGATTAAGTTAATGCATCACCAATAAATAAAAATATTAATTTGCTAATAATATTAATTATTACTTTTGCTAATATATGATATTTGCACGGTAGTCCAAGGTACTTTATAGAATACTGTAGTATTTACAAAGCAAATGTCCAAGAACATTTTCGATAAACCATGCTTTTTTTGGACATGTACTATGGTATTTTCATATACATCATGATACCGTATGCTCATATTCATACAGCATGGAATTTTAATTGTAGATGAAGGTAAGTACACCATAGTATTTGCAGAGTACCGGTCCAAAAACGTAATACCAAGGTACATTTTGTGTGAAAAGTGTAGTCAAAAGAATAAAAATAAAGCATTGTACTATGGTGGACATATTGGAAGAATATTGGAGTTCAGTACCATGGTATACATATCAAAGCATCATTGTATTCAGTTACTTTTGTAGCTGTAAATGCATGCTGTGCTAGAAGGGTTGAGGACGTGTTTGCTGTGTGATACACTTCAGACTGCTGCACCTGAGAATAAAAAAATCATCAAGAGCGCAACAGTGATGCTTCATTGATGGCTCCTTCCAAGGTTTGTACCTAAAAAGTACCAGCTTCAACCAGCAACGCAACAGCAATGAAAAACATATGAGCAACACGAACACCTTGAATCTGCTACCAAACAAAAACAATGCACCAGCAACCAGCCTTTTTAAATAAAGCAATAATAATGAAACAATCCTCTACCACAACATTATTTAAAGTTTATGCACATCATAAAAAAGCGTAGAAATGACCATAAAATGCACAAATGTAATGTTCTTGGAAATATATCAAGTTACCGAATGATTCTATTTTAAATAGTGAAAGAATACCATTGCAACAATAAGAAGCACATGACTAAAAAAAAAAAAGAAAGAAAATAATGCAACAACTCTCTATCCCGGCACTTTATGTACATCATCAACAAAAAGACACGGTATTACTGTGATAAAATTACAAACACCTTTTGACATGTACTATAGCAATATCATGGTATTTTGACATTTAACATAGTACTAAATGTAATGTTACAGTATGTAATCAAAGAATAAGAAAGCATTGCAATGACAAATGTCTAAAAACATGCCATTACCAAACTACATGCCCAAGAAATACGGTAACACCATATTACTTTAGCCTGGATAAAACAACGATTCAGACTTTAAGCAGTTGGATATTCATTAGTTAGCACTCGACTGAAATAAAGAGGCTGCAAACAGTTGGTGAACTTTTTTCACTTCAGAGCAAAGGCAACAAAAAGAAAGTACGGCGTGAAACAGAGAATCTCAATTATTCGGCCGTCTGCAGTCCTCGGACACAATTTACACTTAAACAAAAGTTGTTAGGTTGTTAGTGCTGATGCAAGAAAAGTACACTCATTAAAGGGTTGGGAAGGACATACAGACAACAGAATGCAAATAAAAGACGCTGATTAGAGACACGAATGAAACAGACAGGCATTACTGGACTCCTACCTGTCTGGCTGAGCTGCGAGGCGCTGCGGCTCTTTCGGCTCAAGCCCACGACCGCCGCCATCTTGGCGCCGATGCTGGAGCGCCGCTTCTTGTCAACGGTTCCCACCAGGCTCACGGCCGTGTCCGACTGGCTGCCGTCGGTCTTCTCCAGACTGCACATGTCCCCGCCGATGCTGGTGCTCTTGGTCATGTTGCCCCCGGCCGCCGTTCCCATTTGCCTGTTTTTCATTTTGGACGTAAATTCACTGTCAGTGGCGGCCCATGGAGGAGAGACGTGAAGAGAGGAAGAGGATCGGTGGAGGGGAAGAGTAGAGGATGGATGGATGGATAGATGGATGAATAGATAGATGAATAGATGGATGAATAGAAGGATGAATAGATGGATGGATGGATGGATGGATAGATGGATGAATAAATAGATGAATAGATGGATGAATAGAAGGATGAATAGATGGATGGATGGATGGATGGATGGATGGATGGATGGATGGATGGATGATGGAGGAGAGAAAGGAGAGAGTTAGGTAAGTGGAGGGTGAAGGGGAGCGGAGATTCAGGTCAGAATAAGGTCAAAGGTTAAAGGGTTTAGGCCTCCAATCAGTTTAAGGTGCTTCACATGGGCTTGATGTTCTGTGTTAAGTTTTAGTCTAACAACAAGCCCACTTAGTAAAATATAGAATAAGTTATGTTCAACTAACTACAGAGCGTGTATCTACAATCTCTATATAGCCCTCTCGATAGTGCTTATGATTACAAACTTAAGTGTCCATCGAAATCGAACATAAACTAAAAAAAGGCTTGCAAGGCCTTGGACTTTAAAAGCCAAACAGAACACCAAGAAAAAAACAAAACAACTACTACAAAAACTACTAGTTAAAACTAAAGAGAGCACATCTGACACAGTCTACATCTTTCATCAAAGGCTATTGGATATCCGAATGGTTTTGACTGGGGAAAAATGCAAAGCTCAATATGTCCACTGTATCGAATGAAGCCTGAATGAAGGGTTAAATCGATTACTTGCGAATACCTACATCTAAAGTTTTTGTTTACATAATATATGTGTGTGTATTGTGTATATTTAGGCTATTATGCATATAGAAATGCAAACTCCTACATTATATATTTAGAAAATTTACATATTTATAAAACAGAAAAATAGATTTAATATATAAACATAACATAATTCTTTAATATATACATGTATGTGTGTGTATCTATATAAATATAATGGATGCGACTGATCATATTATTTTCAAACCTTATGCTCATATTATTTAACAATGAATTGTATATTATTCGCCAATATGAAATATTTCGTTTTGGATGACAACTGCTGAATTAAACATGCAGCATAATGAAATCGTCACATTGCAGCGTACTACTGTTTAAAATGTTTTCACGTGATACGTTTCATAAATATATGACAAAATATGCAAATTATAATCGTCGTTAATATTACAACAACAAAATATTAAAAAGTAATAAACTGTTTTTAACATTAAGCGTTAGACCACTGACATTAACTGCCGCTCCATTTGAAAAAAGGTGACGGGGCCAATCGAAGAACAAGATGTAAATTTGAATGCTAAAAATACATTTATAGCTGCTTCACTCATCATCGTGACCGAACCTGAGCCGTCTAGCAGCTCACTGTGACTCATTTAAGAGAAACAGCTCACACGCTTCCCACAGACGGTTTTTAAAACAGCATAAAAACTTTCATCATAACCGACGGGAGCAACTCACGCACGACACATTCAATGAATCTGATTGCACACTGCTCTATATTCCACACAGGCTGGTCTATGTTATTTTTCAGCAGGACGAAAAAAATGAGGACACGTGTAAAAAGATTAAATTAGCATCTCGCACGGCTGTGAGCGAGCCGTGAAGTGAGAAGACGAATGACTTCCTGGACAAAGGATCCTAATGAAATCGTAATGATTATAAATGTGTTTAAATGATACACGTGCAGCCTTGGGTCTGCTCTTCTTCTTCATCATCATCATCATCAATGCAATTACAGCCACAGAAACATGCCACAAATCAATGAGCTCTGACAACATGCTCTTCAATTACTACAATTAGCCTTTTCAAAACACAGCCCTGTCCGACAAGCCATTCTGCTCAAATGCAGCCGAAACCACATCAAGCTGTCTATCTTGGATCCTGAAATATTTGGGACCGATATATTTCATCGGTATCAGTATTCATCACTAAGCTCTCTATTGCAATGAGCTCCCATTTAACCCCAGTCGGTCCTTTGAGAAATAATAAAGAATTGAGAAATAAATCAATTCTTTCTCGAAGAAAGCAATGAGAAGGGGTCTTCTGTTAAGTGTCCTTCTTCTCGTAGACGTTTTACTTCTTTTAACTTGATTCAGTGTATTAAAAGTGTGATTCTTACAGATATTACTTATGATATGAATTGCAACAGTTAAAGATTTAGTGTCTAGCATGTTTTGGGAAAGTTACTTTTTAAAAGTAATACATTACAATACTGTGTTAGTCCATAAAAAAGTAACAAATTTTCCTGCTTTGTTACTTTTTCTGGAAAGTAATGAATTACGTTATTTTTGTGTTATTTATAGTAAAATAATTTAGTAATAGATACAAACTATTATAATTTATTCATATTTTTAATGAGCTTTTAGTTTAATAATGTAAGTTTTTATATTTTATTCTTTATTTACATTTTACTTTAACTTACTTCAGTTTTTACTCCAATTTGTAATTTTTACTGTCATTTTAGTACTTAAATGCATTTTATTTGTATCAGTTGCCAAGGCAACAATTCAAATTTTCAAGTTCCTCATCATATATTTATATGATTTTCTATTGAATATTTCTATTTATTTAAATTCGCTTCATTTGAATACTTTCACATTTCTCTTTTATGTTTATGTTTTTTTTACAATACATTTTTCAGTTAATGGAAAAAAAGACTTGTTTTAATGGCAACATTATTATATTTAATAACGTATACACACTTAGTAATGTATACATTCTATAATTTATTCATATTTTTACTTAGGTTTTAGTTTTATATTTTCAGTTATTTTATTTTATGTATAAAACATCTATACTGACATTTTATTTTAACTTACTTCACATTTTACTTCAGTTTGTCTTCATTTTAGTATTTAAATGCATTTTATTTTAGTTACTTGCCAAGGTAACATTTCTAATTTTAAAGTTCATCGTCAAATAGTTATAACGTCAGCTTTATTTCAATAAAAACACACAAAAAAAGTTTTAGTTACAAGTAATGACACAGAAAAAAATTAAAAAATGACTTGATTCGTTACAAAATGCATGCGCTTCGACTAAGCTGCTAGAAGCGGTGCAATAGCAGACTAAAACCCCAAAAACGGCATTCGGTTTGAGGTCAGCTGTTGTCATTGTGGAGCAATAAGAATCGAGTGGAATCAAACGTGTATGTTTCTGGCTGATACGAGTCTCTGGGGAACATCGCAACAGTCTGAGAGTTAATCACAGCTCTAAAGAGATACTGTTGCATCGACTGATTGATTGGACGGGATGCTGCCAGACGCTATATTTATCATGCAGACAGCGTCCTCCAGCAGCGCCGCACGTGAGAGCTGACAGACTCTCACATTCTCACAGAGAGAAGTGTCGCACCGCCACGGGGCTTCAGACGGCCATTACCTTCATCTCATCACTGTAATGAGAACGGCTCGTAGAGCTCTGTGACCGACACAAAGCCCAGGTGGAGATTAATGCTGGACGCCAATTTACAAAATGCTTCATGCTGCTGTGATGACAAGACACATCTGTCTCTCTGGATTATGTCTCACCGCATGATTGACGGATTGGCAGGGAATTATCCGCGCAAAAGTTTGCAAACAAATTCACAAAGACTATAAGAACGTTATGTGGCTATACTTCAAGTCGAGAAAGGGGATGCGTCTCCTAACATCAGCTTCTTAAAGGTGCACATCCATCCGGTCAAGTCTTCTTGAATGACTATACTTCATAATAATTGCCTAGATATTGCTCCAGACCTGTTTAGAAGTTTCATTTATGGTTTAGGGAGTTTCTAGAAGAAATTAAAAACTATAATATAAAAAAAGTAATTGTTTTATAGATATTTTACTTTTTCATATATTTTATATTTTTATGTGTACAGATATATAAAATAATTTCGAATATGTAAAAACATAATGCACAATATTCAATAAAACAAATGAAATATTATTTTGGGTCTTCAATAGCGTTATTCAACTTTATTATAGTATTTATAAATTCAATTTTATTCATTGTAACTTTTGTTGTGTTGTTGTTGTTGTTGTTGTTGTTTATTTAGTTAATTTTAGAATATAGTTTTAGGTAATTAAATGAATTTGTTTTATGTTCATGTCTGCTACACTTTTTGCATTTTATTACATATATTGTTTTACTTTATATATATATATATATATATATATATATATATATATATATATATATATATATATATATATAGTATATATATATATATAGTTTTAGCTTTAGTTAATCTTGAAAATATTAATAAGGTTAATAATAACCCTTGTCTTGCACAACTCAGAACATGTAAAATGATAATTATTACTTCTGGCATTAATTGTTTTATATTTTAAAAACAATGACAAAAGACACAAAGTGAAGCCAGTTGAACTGGGCTGCAGGTGAAGAGTGAATAAGACGTAGATATTTTTTTCTCTTAAATACTGCACACAAAATTGGCATGACTGTTTTGAAGACTTTAATCTTCAGATGAATAACTTTCTTGAGGTGTGTAAAGACCGTGCAGTAGTGCTGCCACTGCGAATGAGAGTCAGCCTGCAGAGATCTGTGTGTGTGTGTGTGTGTGTGTGTGTGTGTGTGTGTGTGTGTGACTGAGAGAGAGAGAGAGAGAGAGAGAGAGAGAGAGAGAGAGAGAGAGAGAGAGAGAGAGAGAGAGAGAGAGAGAGAGAGAGAGAGAGAGAGAGAGAGAGAGAGAGAGAGAGAGAGAGAGAGAGAGAGAGAGAGAGAGAGAGAGAGAGAGCAGTGTAAACAGTACACAGTTCACTACAAACCCGAAAAAGAAAAATAAGCACTTCTTCATCTTGTGATAACTGTATATCATAGATTTTTACTGGAATTTCGTCTTTTTTTCTGCAACTCAAAACCACGGTGACCAGAGGAACAAACGGGTCACATGGTCTCTGTGGAAGTGTAAAGAGAAGTCACACACTATCTGTTATGGATCATTGAGCATTCTGACAAACTGCACAGGTTGTTTACTGGAGGATTACTAATGCCTTGATGGCTTCAGGCACTTTTTTGTGTTTGAATCTAGTCTGCTCTAGAAAACTCTCTGTGCCATTAATAAAGGAGGCCTTTTGAACAGGCAGTAAGTCAAGAGAAGTACCTGAGGCGATATTATGAAGTATGGCCATTCATACATCCAAGTGTACGCTGTATGTGAATGGATGTGCAGCATTGAGTTAACACCGAATGACTCCTACAATCAAACAGTGATCGTGTTCTTTTAAAATATTAGACACTTTATTAAAATTGGTTTAAAAATGTTCATCTCAACCTTAAGGGTTGCCATTATATGCACTGCAAAAACATATTTAAATAAATACACAAACAAACAAGGAATATGTGCTTTGATATGAATCTTGAGCATAACTATCCTGAAATGTTTGCCTTAGCTGCAGTTAAATAGAAAGAAAGGGTTTGAGTTTAAATAAAATAAAATAAAAGCTTTTTGGACTAAATCTTGAGCATAACTATCTTGAAACGGCCTTAGCTACTTGGAAAATAATAATAATAATAAATAAATAAATAGTTAAATGAAAAAAAAGATAGAATGAGAGGGGTTGATTTAATAGAAAAAAACGTACAACTAAATTTTAATCTCAAAAACGCCTGTGTAAACAGTATAGAAGGAAAGCAGCTCACTAGGTTTCGGAAAAGAGCCACGGTTTTCCAACTGCAGCCTAATATCAGCTCATCTCATTTTACTTAGAAGGTCACCTGAGCATCACTGCCAGCGGGACCATGTGCCACCGAATTACACCAGGATCATATTATGGTGACAAAGGACAGCTTCAGCCAAACTGGACATCTCTCACCAAAGGCCAAAGTCTCCATCCACAGCTTCTCCTGATGGTCTATCAGGAGGTCTTGGCAGATAAGACCATCCCTCAGGCAAATGTACTTGGAGCGTCGCGGAATCTCTCCGGGGATGTTTTTGCTCATCCACAGCTGAACAGACTGTTCATTTTTCATGCAGATTTTGCTAAGTGCGTTTTCATCTAGGCCACGATGTTCCTTTACACCAAACAAAACCTGTGCGCTATTTATCCGCGTGCAGGCAGTGGCTCGGGTCCATTTTCTTGATTTAGATCCATTCTACGCCTCAGATTTGAACCTCTGAAGTGCTAAACCAGAGTAAGCATAAAACATCATCTCTCCTTGAAGGAATGTGCACACCGTTAGGATTTATTTTTTCAGGCTCACGGCATTGCATCGCTTTTGTATGACAGCTACGCACTGCGTAACTTTAAAATCGCAACATACTTTCTGTTCATATTTTCATTTGAGATGTTACTCGCACAATGTCTGAAGCGTGCGACCTGTGTGAACGCATAATAATAACACAACAGATACGATGGCAAAAAGAGAGAAGGATGCGGTCACCATCACTGTCCTTGAATTCATATCGAGGAGGTGATGCAGAAAATCAGTTTCTATGGAAACGATGTCCTGGGTGCTACGCGTTTCATTTAATTGTGTCTAAACGAATGTGGTCTATTAAGATCTCCAAATTCAGTTATGGCATGAAATTCAACTATCGCCACTATTTATACGTAGTCTTTTCCAAACGAATACTCAAGAGCTCAGATGGCCTTAATAACATGAAATCCGCCCTTGAGCTGTGAACTAACACTGTACTTATTTTATCAACACAGTTAGTTATTTATGGAAACTGAGATGGTGGAAACGTGATGGATGGAAGATGTTAACAGCTTCATCTTCACCTTACAAAGAGAAGGAAAAAAAAAACTTGGTTTTGCTTTACCAAAGACGATATCTAAAGTAAAAATTGTAAAGTAAAAACTACCACAAGATCTGATCCTTCAGCAAACTTGGGTGACAAATATCAAGATGAAAATAAAAAAGGTCAAGTAAACAACAGAAATATAACGTTCGAAGTTCAATATGAGCTTCGACCATATATTAAGGCCTTGCGTGGTTATAAGGCTATTTCAAAAGTTAGATTACAAGAAAAAAGGCCTTACGAAAGGTACTAATAAATAATTTAGCACATTATTAAAAAACCGGTTTAACCCAATTCCATTACTTTAATAGCGAAAAACCTTTTGGGGGTGAAAACTTTTGAACGACACAAAAATTAACATTTTTAATTATTTTATATATGTATATTTTCATTTAGTATTGCCTTTTTAAAGCCACAGAAGATACTCAGACGTTTTTTCATAAGACAAAGAAAGTACAATTTATCAAATCTTTAAAATGTTCTTAACGCATCATGTTTCCATCATGTTTTTTAAGTAGACTGACGTATATTATGATTTTTTTTGTGTGTGTGTGTCAAACAATTAACATGTAAACTTTGGACCACAACTGTAAAATATCTACATAATGCTTCAGATAAGATGCTGCCTTAGAAGCTCACTAGGTTTTCAGAACAGCTCTATAATGTTCTCTGCTCTACTCCACAGAGAGCTGACCTTTAAACGAAATGTGACGCAGCGCTAAACCGCCGTAGGCGATGCTAATGAAATTTAGTCCCATCATCAACTTCCAGTCTCGATCAACAATGGCAAATTCTGAAAGTGTGGTAGAGACTACAGCATTTATCTTTTCTCATGCTTGGCTTTCTTAGATGGAAAGAGCTTCCTGCAAATAAAGAACTAGACTTCAAAGCTTATTCAGATGCTTTCTACTTAACATTTCTGAAAATAAGATGATGATGATGATTTTACACAAAGCAGAAAGTCAGCCTCATCTGATCACATTATCATCGCAGCTTTGGTTTCACATTAACGATGGCGCTGAATGGGAAATAGCAATGGGATGTTAATTTTATCATTAATTAAAGAAAAGTTGTCAGTTTACTGCAGCAATTAAGTGTATAAAAAACATATTAAAATAACACATATAATTATTCCTTCTGACCAGACATAAGTCCTTTCATTTTTCTACCATCAAAGCAACTATACAGCCAACTCATCAGCTAAAATTAAGAAGCTGAACAGCTGGCTTTTTAAATATATAATTACTGCAAAAATTGTAGACTTGAGTTAAAAAATATGGAAATAAAAAAAAACTTTGAATATATAAGAAAGTGCATTCAAAGTAACATTATTGAACTATATTAGCCGTCATGAACTACGATTAATAAACGCATTAAGTATTTTTTATTGTCCATGTTAATTTGAACATTTTAACAGTTCAGACATTATTTCATTCAGAAGTAAAAATTTTAAGTTGCAAATTAAGAGTTTTTATTAATTAAAAATGTTATACTAATATGAACTAATATTAACAAATATGAATAAAATACTAAAATAAATGCACTAAATTAAACTAAATTTAGCTGATAGACCTTATTGTAAAATGTTACAGGTGTCTTAACTTATCTTTATATGTTTCTCTTCATAAACTGTGGTATTTTTGATTAATATAAATTAACTATATTAATTAATTAATTAATAATTTGATTAATGATTTTCGGATCTCTTAATTTTAAGAAATGTTAAGAAAATTGTAAGATTTCAAATATTTAAAAAATGTAAAAATACTATTAACATGGAAAAATGTATTTACAAAAAAGAAATAAAAAAAATCAAGTTTTTTTGTGTGTTAGTTAGCTAGTTAGTTTTTTTTTATAATTTCTACCTAGCTGCAGGTTGGCTTGAGATTAATTACAAACAGGGTTATTTGTTTTTGCTAATGAACTCTTCATATATTCCTTGAAAACAAGTCTATGTAAGACAATTTTGTTTATCAAGTGCATTTATCTCAAAACAAGAATAAGTTACTGATTTAGAAAATGATTTTCGCGAAGAACTTCTGCATTTGACTCTGCTACATCTGATCTGAAATTGCCTGACTGAAGGCTAATAGTGCCACAAAAACCAATGGAAATGAATAAGAGTCGAAACATCTCATGACCGCCGTGCTTCGGCGACCGCTCTGAAACCTCGCCGACTCTTTGAGCCTTGTAAGGCAACGCTAAGTAACCTCTTTATGGCTTTGTTTTCCTTCTTTTTTTCCACCTTCTAGTTTCATACGTGTATATTAGTCATGAGATTGCATAACTAAGCCGCAGAAAACTGCCACCAGAACACATGCCTCTTGTGCGTTACACAAGTCACCTAATGAGGCAGACGAGGCCTGTGGCTCTTCCACCATCGCCAGTGCAATCGTGGCTGACATCACTTCCTGTTTTCTCAAAGCACAGAATGGCTTATCCGTCACGCCTCGGTAAAGACGGACAGACAGAAAGATCACCTGAAGAACGCATGACATTCAAGGCAAACGCTTTTTGCCTCTTCAGCTAAAGCGCCGTTCCTCATGCACAGTCTGCATCCAGTCAGTGTTCATTTAATGCAATATGAACAACCGCACGCTTCAAAGGTCTGTGTACGCTTCCAGTCACTTATTAACAAAGAAAATCGTGTTCTTATCTCCCTCATTACAAACCCGATCAGAGTCTAATGCATCGCTCAGGGGCCCAGATGACAAGTGCAGTGTCAACACTGAGAGATGATGAACATGAGAGCAGAAATACCACAAATACGGCCTGAGAGAGCCGCTAAAAACCAACACAAAGAGCTGGACTACTAAATCAAGCCCCGGACACATATCAGTGAATCTACAATTTGAATCTACTCATAAAAATAGTAGATATTATACTTTGTGTGAAGTAAATGTAGCCGTGACGTTATTGCCATTATTTAATGAAAATGAAGCCTATTTTATATATATATATATATATATATATATATATTATATATATATATATATATATATATATATATATATATACATTACATAAGTTTAAATATAGAAAAAAAATGTACATTATAGAATCAAAAGAAACTACAAAAATCAAATAAACATTAACTGAGACAACATTAAACATGTCAAACTTTTGTATTTTAGCAAATATTTTTCATTTTAATTTAGTTTAACTTGATGTTAATTGAGTTTACCTTGATGTACTAAAACTACTAAATATTTTGTCTGAAATACTGAAAGACTAAAATTTATACAAAACTACTAAACTTCCTAATACACTACTACTAAACTTAAAAAAAACTTTATATATAAATAAAGTTAAAATACAACAATAAAAGATACATTTTATTATTATTTTAGTGTAATATAACAATCACACTAAAAATCGTGGTATTGCATTTGTTTTTGATTTTAATGAGAAGGCTATAAAGTAAAAACACAAAGTGTAACTGAATAACGAAGCAAGAGCGGTTATAAAAATACGATCACAATGCATAATACGGTCACAACTAAATGAAGTGTGAAGCTGTATGTGAATGGAGGCCTTTATAGGGGTAAAAGGGCTATTAGAAGGACTGGAGACATTGAAATAAAACATTTTATGACATGTTCTTAATAAATTGGTCAGAAGTGTTGAATTTTAGGTGCAGACTCGCAGCACATTAAAATGCCACACAGACATTAAACACACGTAAGCAGCACTAGTACAGGACTGGTTCATTCATCATGAGCGGATCACCATGGCTTGCCATCTACTGTATCTATACACTTATTTGACTGGAGTTGGCAGCTTTAGATCATGTTATATCTGGAATACATTAATATTTAGGTCATCCTACAATAAAGAAGGTAACCTTGAATTAATTACCCAATTCCCGACACTACAACTGTCCAATTCCCTTTTCCCAATTGTGACAGCACCTAATAATTTTATGGTTCTCATCCTAAATATGTAATTTTAATAACACAGATATGGATAAATCTATCTTCTCTATAATAATAATAATAATGCTATTGTTGTTTTTTCACGACTAAACAGGCAACAAATACTTTTTTATGAGTTTGTATAGTATAAGGATTAATGCAAACTGAATCTAAAACCTTAAAAATATATATTAAACATATAGATCAAATGAATGTTAACCTAATACAATTAATGTATAAATAAATACAAATTCGCTATAATTAGCTACAGATGTTTTTTTTATTTAGCTTAAATTGATTAACTAACATAACCAAATTAAAAAGCAAACAAAAAAAAGCTACTAAGCATTTAAAATGCAAAAAATTAAAATGAAGACATATAAATATATAAAATAAAAATATTAGTAAAGGCTATAATAGTACTACAATGACATTAAAATACCATTGGATGTAAGTTTATTTACCAATATTTAGCATTACTTTTGAAATAAATGAATACATACTAAAAGTAATAGTATTTTGACATATATGAGATGCACATATATGTTCAGACATTAACAGAATGATCAAATAGTATTTTTGTATCCAATGGAATGTCTTGTAGTTACGGTATAAGATACAGCTGGTTGCCATGGCTATAGTTTACCTGAGGTCCGTCTCTGAGACCGTCCTCTGGGCCACGCCCTCTTCAGACTCCTCCTCCAGCCCCACCTCCTCTCTGTCTACGCTATCTGTCTGTCTCCTCAGTTTGCCCACCCTCCCCCCTCCTCTCTTCCTCCCTCTGTCCTGCTCTAACCCTCCTTCCTCCTGTTCCTCCTGTACCGCCTCCCCAACTGACTCCTCCCCCTCCCTGGAGAGGCTCCGCCCCTGCACTGCATTGCTGTGGGCGTGGCCGGCAAAAGCAGAAGCAGAGGTGCAAGCAGCATGCAGAACAAAAACGAAGCACAGTGAAAACAGGTGTCAACACTACCTGAATGTAAACCGTAAAGAAAGAATGAATGGATGAATGACAACACAACAAAACAACGCAATGCAAACAGTAAAAACAACAGAAGCTGGACAGTATGCACATAAAGACAGAACAAAAATGTGTTTCAAAAGCTCTGTTTTACTTGTAGTTTGCTGTTGATTATTTGGTATCATTTCAGTAAAACTAACTGTTTGTGTTAGCTAGTATGGAGCGAATTATGAAAATGTTGGACGACAGACAAATGCTATGAAAGTACACTACTGTTCAAACCTTTGAAGTCAGTACACTGTTTTTTTAAGTATGTTAAGCTTACCGATGCTTCAATTTGTTAGTTAAAAATACAGAAATATTATATTAAATTGAAAAAAGCTGTTTTCTATTTAAATATATTTTAATATGCAATTTATTCCAATAATGCAAAGCTATATTTTTAGAATTATTACTCCAGTCTTCAGTGTCAGATGGTTCTTCAAAAATCATTCTAATATGCTGATTTTCTGCTCAAAACTTTGTTTAAATTCAGTGTGCTTTTGGGGGTGGGGGGTTGGTGCATGATACATTTTGAAAGATTCATCAGTTGATTGAAAATTTAGCTTCATTAGTTGATTTAAAACAAATCTTCTTTAACACTGCAAATGTTTTCGATGTCAGTGTCGATCAATTTAATGCATGCTTGCTTAATAAAAGTATTGATTTCTTTAAAAGAAAGTACTGACCCCAAACATTTGAAAGGAAGTGCATATTACATTTAAAACGCAGAAATTTTCAGACAGTCAACACTGATTTGGTGCCAAACTCACCCAAACTGAACCCAATCTCATACGCCCTCAGACCCAAATATTGATGAAGCCTGCAGAGCTGCTGTTTCTCTCAGACCATGTACACACTGCTGCTCAATATGATCCACACTCCTTTTTCTGAGTGCTTAATCCCGTTGCGCACACAGCAGGTATTTATAGGAGTGATAACCTCATTTTATAACCAAAAGTACGCATGGATGACTCAGATGTGAGATACATCTTGACCCATATGCAATTCTGAATACCACTTAGCAGATGCTTATATCCAATGTGACTTACAAATTAGGGAAAACAAAGTGCAATTCATTACAGAGCCAACTACATTTGCATGCAGTATTTAATATTTGTGTAGCCTATTATTCTGGATAAGAAGTGCCCACTTAAACTGAAAGAAGCTGATTGATACACTGCCCAACTATTGTTTTTTGTTATAAAAAATAGCAATATGTTCTGATTATTTCGCAAAGATGATTTTAAGCCCCTTTAAACATTGACGACAAACTTGGCTCTTTCAGCTGAAATGACATACAATATAAATTCATTTAACTTCCTCGCCTCCTGTTCGCATTCAGAGTTCAAATTCAGGAATTAAAAGAATAGTTCAGCCAAAAAATGTACATTCTGTCATTAATTACTCACTCTCACGTCATTCCAAACCTGCAAGACTTTCGTTCATCTTCGGGAAAACACAAATTAAGATATTTTTGACACGTTAAAGGCCCAGAAAGGTAGCAAGAACGTGGTTAAATTAGCCCATGTGACATCGGCTGTAATTATATAAAGCTATGAGAATGCTTTTGTGCACAAAGAAACCAAACACAACGCCTTGATTCAACAACAGGTGTAGAAACTGGAGCTTGGTTTACAAACAGAGGTCGTAGAAAGAGAAGAAATCTCTGAACCTTTGGTTTCTTTGTGCGTAAAATGTATTCTCGTAGCTTCATAACATTACGGTTAACAAGTGATGTAACATGGACTATTTTAACAAATGTCCTTACTTCCTTTTTTGGCCCTCGAATGTCGTGGATGCATTGCTGTCTATACAGAGTTAGAAAGCTCTCGAGTGTCATGAACAGAGTTTTTTTTACTAGTTACTGTCTTTTAAAAGTAATTTGTTTCATTACAACATTGCTGTCTCTGAATTGTGATGCGTTACACTACTTTTGCATTACTTTTGGTTACTTTTATTAAAATAACTATAGATGTATGACAATCTAAATAGCTAAAATGTTTATTGCAGCTTCTTAATACTTACAAGTAAATTGAAAACCGGGTTAAAAGGTGGTGTTTTAACGTGCATTACTGAGATCGTAACGAGTGTAATATTACAAAAATCTTATTAGTAATGCGTTATATCACTGCGTTACAGCCAAAAGTAATACATCACTGTAATTGCGTTACTTTTGTAATGCGTTACTCCCAACACTGGTCACGAAAAATATCTTAATTTGTGTTGCTAAGACGAACTAAGGCTTTGGAACGACATCAGGGTGAATAATTAAAGACAAAATGTACTTTTGTGGGTGAACTACTGTGTGTTTCCAATTTATCGAAAATTGGAAGTAACTAAATTGGGATATAGCATTTCCAAATTTAAGTGTTAAGTGTTTAGACGAATATGACCGTTTTTAGGTGGACTGGTAAGAAATTTCCTGGAAGCTAGTGAACCTGATTAGAGGTGCAGAGTGTTTGATGGAGTTTGCTAGTTATGTGCATGAGGGCATGCAGCCTCAGACTAAACATACATAAACTCGGTGCCTGGGTTTATCTCCAGCTGCCAAATGATAATGATGCTTCCAGTAGTGTTAGCTAAAACTAACTCTAAAACTAATAAAATATTATTTTAAATAATCAACTAAAGTGGAATTTATTGAAACTTATTTTAAACAAACAGAAATGTTAGCTAAATAAAGTAGTAAAGGCTATAATTACTTAAATATTTTGAAAAATTTAAAAAATAAGTGAAAGCTAAATTCTATCATTTTTAAACACATAAAATATTATTTAAAAAAATCCCATCAAACTAAACTAAAAATATAAATATAAATGCTGTTTCAGAATATTAAAAAATACTATACTGGGTAATAAACAGTACTGAAATAATACCGGTTTCCGGACTACAGACATTAGTTTGATTCAGAACACCAAACAAGCTAAACTATTAACATCCATGTTTGTTGTTTTTAAGTCAGAGATGCTAAAGCATGAGGATTTCACTCCTGCAGATAACTGTGGTGGTAACTCCCAAATCGCAGCGGTATGTACACAGCCTCAAAGAACAGTGTTTTGAAGCCCTGGCTGTGGACTGTTCCCGGACTGAACTGTGACACACAGGTTTGACTGAGAAGAAGCCGTCTCACCTGATCTTGCGGCTGCCCCGCGGCCGTTCTGACTGGACAGAGATGTAGCTCATGCTGCTGAATCGAGACGCACTGCTGGTTCTCGACACAGCGGACACGTCGCTCACATCACTGTCCGAAGACTTGGCCGAGAGGTTTTCTCCCCGCTGAGGATCCCTGCCCGAACGCTGCAGAACAAACACAGCACACGCCGTCAGATGCTTACAGACGACTAACAGAAAATACAAAGCTGTTAGATGCCAAGTGGCACTTTCATTTTTAATTGTCAGACCAATGGCAAATATTTTGAAGCTAACATTATTTTTCTATGCATTACTTCCATGCAAGTGGCACTGAAATTTCACTGAAAGAAATAGCTAAAATGTAAATATATACAATAAATTAAAATAATGAATAATAATAATAATAATAATAATAATAATAATAATAATAATAATAATAACAGACAATAATAACATAACTAATAATACAAACAATAATAATGAATAAACAATAATGATGATGTAGTATTATTATTAATAATAATAATGAAAAATTAAAATGAAATAAAATTGTAATATAAATAATTTTTAATAAATAAAATGAATAAACAAAAGAAAAATAAATAAAAAACTAAATTAATATAAACAAAAACAACAATAAATGTGAATTTTATTAAATTAGAATTATTATTATTATCATTAATAATAATAAATATTATCATTCTTTAAAAAATACTTTTATGAGCATTCCTTAAGCTCAAACAGTGCAGCATGGTTTTGATTCCCAAGGAATGCATGCACTTATCAAATGTTTATATTGAAGGCAACTTAAGTTGCATCGGCAAAGCATTAACTACTAGTACCATAATTTGATAATTGAATCAAATAATAATTTATTTATTTTAGAAAAGATAGCTAAAAAGGACGACAAGCATCATTAAAACGAAAAGCCACTGCATTTATACTAAGGCATCCTAGTAATTCTGTCTTGGACAGACATAGAGAGGTATTGTAGCGTCTTATGTAATATTTATTTATAAGGTGCTTGTGGCTCACTATGATGATTTTAAACATTATGTCCTATTTGGCGCCTCTATCAGACAGAGCAAACAGACCAGGTCTTTATCTGCTTTTAATAGGATTCTGCCGAACTCATAGACCTGTACAATACTTTTCATACCACGGGCTTACAAGGATAAAAAAGGAAGGCCATATACAGTAGCCATATAAGGAGCTGAATCTCAGCACAATGTCCAGTGTATACAAATACTAATGTATATTACTGAACAGAGACCGCAAACCTGGAACACTATATAGATCTATAAAAATTTCAAAACAGCTGGAAGTGTTTAATATATGATTACTTAAGTTTAAATAAACAAAGTCAATGGATAAAATCAAAAATGGCTCACTAAACTATAGCTAAACTTAACTAAGGGGGTGAAAGAAGAAGTTGGCAATAAAATATTAATATATAAACTAAATTAAAGTTGAATTAAAAAATTATTTATATATATATATATATATATATATATATATATATATATATTTTTTTTTTTTTTTTTTTTTTTTTTTTATAGATGGAAACAAAAATTACCCATTTTTCTTTCAAATGGAGACTTAATAATGATTTAAATAATATATTATAGTAAACTTATTATTAGTAGAAGTATTTATATTAATTATTAAATTAAGTAACCAGGAGTGCTATTTAACTGTGATGATCTCAACTGATACATGTATTCAAAATAAGTATTTCAACTAGAAAAATGGGGAGAAAAACTAACTTATGAAATGACTATAGTATACTGAACTGTTTTTCATGTTAAATATTGCAGCGGCACATTCACTTGCCTTGTGATAGTCCTGTTCCAGCCTTGAATCTGAGCCGGTTCCCTGTTTATACTTGTTCATCTTCAGCTTCATCTGCCGCGTTCGTTCCTCCACATCCATAGCACCTAGAAGACAGAGCACAGCAGAGGTCAGTGGGTTTGAGGGATTGGAAGTTCGCTGGAAGAAGTGCCTTTTGATGTTGGTGAGGCTAGATCTGATCTGGTAACCTGTTCGCCAACGAAGCGTTTCAATAACGTGGAGTGATTCGATACAAAAATCTTTCCCATAACGTAAAACACTGAACTAACAGCGCTAACTAATATTTTTCATGAGAATCACGATCACAGCAAATGTTACTGAAATGTGAGCATATGAGACATCTGTCCGTTTAATACCAAGCTATAAATGAAAAAAAAAGCCTGTCGCCATTATTAAAAGCTGCTGTCTCAGTTTCTTCACACACAACGGCATACCTCACATCATGCATAATCATGTATAAATAAAATAACAAGTTAGACAAGCGATGGTACAGTTTAATAATCAAGAAGCTAACAGATATATTATAAGCTATTTTTACTGACGTTGAAATCTGATTGTGTAATAATCGAATAAATGAAAAGCATGTGCAAATTAAATCAAATACTGCCGCTTAGTATAATTTGCAACTGCAGCATGTTTTAATGCAGTTTTCGGGTGTTTGGTGCGTTTTTACCTTTGCATTTAATCATTTAGCGGATGCTTTTATGCAAAGCGACTTAAAATTTGGGGAATACCTCAAGCGATTGATTTCGAAGAGGCAAAACGTCACAGGAAGTGCTCACGATACCAAGTTTTATTCTACCGAGAATATTCTAAGGTTTTCTGAATGTTACTATACAGTTTCAAGGCTGGCCAGAGTCTCTGTGATACTGAAACGAACACAAATTTTGTCGAAAAGCACAATCCGATGTTTATTCATAGCAAAAAGTCCCATAATCTACTTTTTTCGCGGCGCTGAGCTTTGTGAAGCAAACTACATCCGTCTCTGTCAGCCCAGGTGCCGTAAATGTCAATATCACTTTTCTCTTGCCAATAGCAACTGCGCTGTTGGTAATTAACACGTTCAGCAAATTACCCAATGATTAGTGCTCTCAGAATCATTAGATTAATCGGATTTAATTGCAGCACTATAGTGAAGTTCATACATGCAGTGTGTTCTCTAAGTGTAACGCCACATTCAGAGATGAGACGCTTTGCATCATGGGAAAGTTAATCCTGCTACAGAAGTTTAGATATCTGCAGTGCCGTAACCATACAACACACTTCATTCTCTAAACTAAGTTGTTCAAAGAGAGATGGTAGGAAGGAAACAAGCACGCTGTTGAAAAAGGATGAAAGTGAACGCAAATTAAACTGAAATGACATTAACGCCTTCTGAACATATCTGCACTTTTTGCTGGCTCGAGCCATAACCAAGAACTGTACGCAACCATAAAGTTCACAATTCCTATTCTGCATATTCACTTTAATTAAAGATATAGTGTGATTCTATTTTATTTAGATAAAATAGCATTAAATAGCCCATATTTCTGAGAAGAGATCCACCAATCAAAAAAAAAGGCACTGTTACTATGGAGACCAAAATTGCTGCAAAAAAATCTAGCATAGTCCAATGCCATAAAACATTATGAATGAAAAAAAAAATGTTTAATTGAATTAAAGAGTTTACATTAATAAGGCCTTTAATATATATTTTTTTCAAATCAGCATATTAGAATGATTTTTGAAGTAATGATGCAAAAAAATTCAGCTTTGAATGACTTTGAATGAAATTGCATTTTTAAAATACAATGAAATAGAAAACAGTTGCTTTAAATTTAATTGTTGTTCATTTTTTATTATATTTTTTAAAACAAATAAAGCTTTAGTCATGATACCTCCTAATCTTTCTGATCCCACACTACTGAATGACAGAAAATAAAGGGATATTTTGTAATAATTTTAAAAAATATTGCTTCCCATGTTTGATTTAATTATGTCCTTAATGTTTTAGCGCACATAAAAGACAACAGTCTTGCACCATTTATTGTATTTCTATTTATGGAGAACATGACTGGAGAATCAATTCCAGAATCTTCTGCTGAAAAGAGCTTTTTTTGTAATTCGAAGAACGCTACCATTTTGAAGCGTTTTTTTAAAATATAAACACACACATGCTCATAACTGCATGGTTATGACCGAAGCTTATAAAAAAGCTCATGAGCTTCACAAGAAAAAGCGACTCCTATGATTTTCAAAAAAGAAAAGAGGTGAATAAAACACACATAAAAAGGACAGAGAAGAGTGATGGATATATAAAGCCAGCGAAGACAACCAAACAGACAGCAAAAATTCAAGCACAGTCCCAGCATGTACTCCTCTATAGTTTTTACACTCATCACTATGTACAAAATTGATAACAGGAACTGGTTTTAATATATTTAACTGTGTGTACTGCAGGGCCAACTGATAATGGTTTCAGCTCTATACACACAACGGATGTAATACTATATTCTTCTTGATACCACTATTAATATAAATGCATATTATTTTTAATTAATTTTACAAATGTATCTATGCTTAATTTAAAAATAATATTTGAATATTACCATAATTCACTTTAATTAATTTTTTTGTTTGTTTTTTAACATTAAGACATCCCCCCCAAATCTCATGAACTTAATTGATTTTCTTTTGAAAACGTATGAAAGCTCGTTTCTGCTACTGAATTACAAAAAAAAATCGATTTTTTTTTTCGCAATTTGCATGGTTACTTTTTTTTTTTTTTAATTGAGTGTAAGTTTTTTTTTTCTCTGAATTAGACTGAATGAGCGCCAATTCTGAAAACATGAATTTCTGGATATAAAGTCATAATAAAAAAAGGAAGAATAATGAGGTATAAACTTCTAATTGCAATTGAAATTAAAATGTAAAAAAAGCTTTATCTTTCACAATTGTAACGTTATAACTTCCACTTGAAATTTATATCAAGCTATTCTGATTTGTTCTCTATATATCACACAATTGTCAAAAGTCAGAGCTGTGAGCTAAAAATGATCTATTATCTTTTAAGTTAAACAAACATCAATAAAAACGACGTGCGTCCTATGATATTAACCATATATTTATAGTTTATGCAGCTTGACCTGCTGAAATATCCACAATAGTTTCCAACCGGCCCAAACGATTTTACAGATGATAAATCATGCTTCATTTTTTTGTGTCAATTGTTCCTGAACGGGAGTGTGACAAACAGAGAGGAGCTGGGACGTGGCATGAAGGAAGCTGAGAAAAGCAAAGCGGAAGAAAGGACAGACCTGAGTTCGTTCGACTGGGGGAGTCCGTGTCTTCTGGGAGGGGGGTGAGGGGTGAAGGGGTCACATCACAAAAACACACACACAGACAGACAGACAGACAGACAGACAGAGGAGAGGGGTGTGAGAGGACGTGTGCAGAAACAAGGGACGAGAAATCAGGGGCAAAAACACATCAACAACAACAACAACACCACCACACAACAAATTAAGGAAACACAACACGCCACAAGCAGATAAAACCCACAGACACAAGTTTCCAGGGAGAAGATCATTAAAGAAGAGGGAAAGGAAAAAGAAATCGCAGATCAGTTGAAAAAAAAACAAAAAACACGAAGAGCAGCCGCTCCTGCTTCAAAAAAAAAAAAAAAAAAACACCCTGAAACACTAGAGGACTGTTAATAGAACATGCAGACAGGAATGAATGAACAAAAAAAAGACCTGTGGAAAGAAAGGAGGAGGAGAGTCTCCACAAACCCTGAAGAGAAATCAAGAGCAGGTCCTGACACCGGTCAGATGTGTCTTTTGGAGCATATGGATGCTAAACACAGCACTCACAGACACGCTCTAATATCTAAGTAAAACAATAACCACTTATTGCACAAAATGACTGTCATACTCCAGGCCATTTAAAGCCTCACAGTAAGATCATTTGTTTAAGACAGTGCTTTAAAGTTTAGTTTTTGTAAATCAGTACTGTGTTTGTTTTCTTTTTCATTTACTTTTTAAGGAATGAATACTTTTACGCATTACACTGAAATGCAGAATGTTGTGACCATTTTTCCATAAAACGTATGAAGCTGAATAGCTATTTTTAACATTGGTAATAAAACACGTTTTTTGAGCTGCAGGTCAGCACATCAGAAACATTTCTGAAGGATGTATATATTCAAATAGAAATGCAATTTAAATTGTAATAGTATTATATAATATTAGTGCTTTTACTGAATTTTTGATCACATAAATGCAGCCTTGGTGAGCTGAAGAAAAACATTTTAAAAATCTTATCAAACCCCAAGCTTTTCTATGGCAGTGTAAAAAAAAATACACTCACAATAAGTGCCTAATAACGATTTTGTCATTTGGTGGTTCACATGTTATTCTACCCTTCTGTATGTAAAAAAAAAAAATGTCACTCTAATTTGACCCGAAAAAACAACCAAAAAAAAAGTCTGCTAAAAGTGGACATTCTGTAGGCGTATATATCATTTGCAGCGATGCATAATGCATCACACCATGAATGATGCATAAACCTCTAAATGGCCACAGGTTTTATAAAATTAAACTTTAATGCAGTCACTTCACATCAGAAGTGGTCACAAGTCACTCATTTCGCTTGAAACAATGAACCGAGTCTCCACTACAAATTGCTGTCACTTCCCATTTACTGCAAGCAAGGCGAAGCTATCCAAAGCATGTTTACGCACCTTCAAGAATATCACAAAAATTATTTATTGGTGTTCTTATTAATGTTTTTTTTTTTAAAGAACCGCCCACTGAAAGGTAATCAAAAATGGTTCTTCTATGGCATCACTGCGAAAACCCGCCTTTTTTTATGCAGTCATCTCTGTCCTGCTGATGCTTCAGTTTATTCCCGATCACAGATATCCCAGCATTCTCATTTTGATCATTTGTTCAGTGCCCATGTAGTATCTTATATAATGGCGCTGGCGTCATAAGGCCACTGTTTTGCACTAATTGGACACCCTCCTCCTCTCCATATTTAAATTCTTTATCTGTGTCTTCACAGAGAACACAATCTGCTGATACGGCTCTTTTTTTCTCCGTTTTCATTGTTCTCTTGAGCTGTGCTTTGATTCGCCGTTGCATTAATCACGCCACGACCCTGCGTGCATGATCTTGTGTACCCAAGCGCATTTCTTATGCATTAATCATCCTCAAGATGATGCCATTCCACACAGACGGCTGCACTGATGGGACATTCATTAGCTGGACCTGATACAGACCCTATTAACCTCCCCAAACACACACACACACACACATCCACCTTATCAGAAAGCTATTCTGGAACAAGACCCTCATAGCAGGAGAAACGCTGTTCTGCTTTGTCACTGATGCTTGTATCACTGTCGTCTCGTTTGCATTTAGCTCAGCAATACGTTCAACACAGTACTACTTATGTCTAAAGCTATACTCATCATATACAGCTCTGTAACGTTCAGCAGATTTGTGCACAAAATAAAGATGAACATCTCAACTTTAAAAGACACGGTTAAAATTGTACACAATTTCTAATTGTTTTCTAATTGTAATTTTTTGCAATTTAATGCAAATGGACAATGAAATAATGCATATATATATATATATATATATATATATATATATATATATATATATATATATACACACACACATACATACTACATATATATATTGTATTATATATATATATAATATACATATAAATATAAAATGGTAAAGCATATAAATATAACTTTACCATTTCAGATCAGGGTTTTTTTTAAGAATATGTCACATACAAAATTCACAAAAAGTTTTAAATATAATTACATAAAATAGGACTTAATATTTTTAAATATCACAATTACATTTTAAAATGCATTTAAACTGAAAATTATAAATATTTCACAATATTACTGTTTTTATTGTATTTTTGATCAAATAAAGAAACTAAAGGATTCTTTCAAAACTGACTTATGATGAAAAGACAATAGAGCTGAACTGCATGCGTATGAACTGTAAATATGTATATATTTCTTGAGCAATTGCAATAGTTATAGATGATCAAAAAACTAAATATAAACAGCTTGCTACTGTTGTGATTCATCTAGAACTATAGATTGCATTTATTTTATAACTAATTTGGTTTTAGAACTGATCTGAGATCATTTAATATGCACCAAATGCAATGTGTTTATCAACAATACGTGATATTACAATACCATATTGGTGTGGATAATCTAATAATATAAACAAATAGACAGCAATGCAAGTCCATTAGAGTCTGTACGGGAAACCTTGTTAAAATTTGTGTGTAGATAATAACGCATGCCAGACTGAAACTCAGATCTTCTCAGTTTTGTGTGCAAGCAGCATTAAATGATCCACTGACCAGCGATTGACTTTAACCCTCCTCGTTTGATCCACCTGACTGTATGCTCTACACTTATTCATCCACAAATTTAGAGAGTTTAGAGCCATTCAGAGGAAGAGCGGAAAGAGCAGACAGGGTCAAGATCAGAGAGGTCAGAGGTCAAACCTGTCTGAGCAGTGATGTGCGTCTCCTCCTGATGGCCGTTAGAAGAATGACCAGCACTGACCACTGAGCTCTGCTGGTCCTCCCATGTCACCTCTTATCATGCAGGCCAATGACACAGAGACACAGACAGAGTTAACATACGGCTCGACGTGCGCCAGAGAAACCGAGGGACTGTCATTCCCCCATCTCTGCGCAGGTACAGTGAACAAATGCATTTGAGTGCACTTGAATGCACGTAAGTCAGGCTTAAAAATCGAAACGTGACATTTAAACAATATTAATTAAGGCTTAAGTATACAAGAAAATGTTGCGTTCCTTAAGTGTGCTTCTGCCATTTGCTTCGATATTTTGTGCCTAATACGGTACATTAAGACTGATTGGATGTGCAAACACTTGTTCATTTATCAATGTTCCTGAAATACAGTCTGCAGATTTTATTCTGTACTCAGCTTTTGCAAAAACAGTGTATTAAGTCGGCTTTGTAAAATAAATCAAAAAGGTTGAAGAGGTCCACGGAATAATTCTGGTGCTATTTCAGCACTAATGCAGTGAACAGCTCCTTTCTACACGTGATTGTGCGCCATCTTCTGGTTAAGTAATGCAACTGCATCCCACTAATCAATACGCTCCGAAGAACCACTGATTTATATATCAAAATATGAAATTCTGTAACATTCTAAATTTCACTCTGTAGCATTAATAAAGCTTCGATTTTAAACAGAATAGCCTTTTAAAGAACATCTGGCTGTATTTAGAGTAGAAGTCGCTAGCTATAGTGTACAACATTTATCCAAACGCAAGCCGGATCGATATAATTCAATGCAATCTCTCTAAATGTCCCTCATTATTCACAGCAAAACGCATTAAAACAATGACAGCCCACACAAGAGAGAAATATATGAGAGTAGTGTAGAGGGAGACACTGACCTAGAAACAGACAGAGAAAAACCTAGAAACCGACTCATCCATGCAGAGCTCATGCAAAGATCTGTGACATGTCAATCTTTCAGTTTTTGAGTAAAGATAAGACATTTTAAGCACTGGGCGATAGTAAAAACTCCTAAATTATTTGTAAGTCATACCAATATAGCAACACATACTCTTAAAAATAAAGGTACAAAAGCTGTCACCTTTTTAAAAGCTACATGTTTGTAACCTAAAGGGTCCATTTTGGTAGCTAAACGGTACATATTAGTACTTAAAGTGTACATATTTGAGCCTAATAGGTACAAAAGCGTACCGTTCCAGTGACAGCTTTTGTACCTTTATTTCTGAGGGTGCGTAGGAATAAATAGCCATATTTAGCTAAACCGCATAACAGAAAGTATTCATCTCTAACCCTAAACTCACTTTTTTTTGTTTTTGGTATGCACCAGAGTTGCAAATTCAGAAAGAAAATGCGGTCGAGTCTTATTCCACATTCACTTATTGAATATGTTACCCAGGTAGAGGAAACATCGTCTTAGAAAAGAAGACAGAGAGGAAAATACTGCAAAGCTGCACCGCAAACACACGCCTGGAGAGACTTGCCTTTCCTGCCGTTGACCGCTGGGCCGTTCGGCCTCGTTTCATAAGCTTTAACACAACAAAAGAGCAACGGCGTAAAAAACACTGCAAGGATTCCCACAAATGCACTAAATACTGACTAAAACATCTTCCTCGACACTCGTTTTGAGCGTTGTAGGAAAAAAAAGGACGAGAGTACTTCAAACAGCCGATGTAGTGTAAATACCAGTTGGACGGAAAGCAGAGATGGATGCTGGGAAAGTGGCAGACGCTCGCACACACACACACACACACACTCCCAACAGACCAGATCTTGTGACAAATACGACGGATGTGGCAGATGGGAGTGGAGGACGTGCGATCGGTTGGAAATGTGTCTGTTTGTGTTTATGTCTACAACTCATTTTTCATTTACAAATCTAAATCTGACTCAAACCTGAAGTTATGAACTGACTACTAAAGAAAACTCAGGTTTCATGGGCCAGTACCAGATCCCTATAATGCAAAATCAGTATATTACATCAGTATTATATACATTTTTTTTATTAACGAAGTGTACAGTACACATCTATTTATGAAGGATGCATTAAATTAATAAAAAGTTACACTAATGATGTTAAAAAATATTTCTATTTCAAATAACTGTTATTTTAACTTTCTATGAATTTATACTGAAAAATGTTTTACAGCTGCCACAAAAATAATAAACTAAACTATTTCAAACATTAATAATGATAAGAAATGTTTCCTGAAATCAGTTTTGCAATTGGAGAAATTCATTTCATTTTAAAATATATTAAAATTTAAACTCAAATACTGAAAAAAACATCTTAAATTGTAATAACATTTGACACAATTTCCATATATTTGATCGAGCAAATGCTAACTTGCTCAAACTTTCTCTAAAAGAATTAAAGAGAAAACTGATATTAAAATGATAACTCCATATGAATAATACATCGTTTGAGCAATAATTCAAAACGATATTAGCAAAATAGAACGGCACATCTGTAAAAGCAACCAACGTTTGGACAAGACAAATACCGTGACTGCTTCTAAAACAACATAAAGGTCACCGGGAAAACAAAAAGACATTTTGAAAATCCTTTATCACAACATTACACGACAACTTCTACAGGAAGACAAAGGAAAAACTGCCCGTCTACAATCACATTTAAACACCAACAGTTTGCAATGGACCCGGCTTCATAGCCTCTCAGAAAAAGCTCAGATTGAGCGTTTGATGTGTCCGAAATAGAGAGGGAATTCACCGAATCTGACGTCTTAAAAACAAGCTTTAGGATCTGACGTTTATTTTATGGAGGAAATGCCAGCTCAAGGTCATTGCAGTTGTTTAATTCAGTCAGAAGCTCCTTCTGACGGATTAAACCTTCACAGACGTGTTACACACCTGGACAGGGCTCAAGTTCTTCATCTCCATCTTCTGAGAGAGGAATGAGAGAGGGAAACATCAGAGCGCACATGCAACTCAACCACGCATGTCATTTACATGATCATGTGTGTCGCCCGCACTCGAATACGACGACAGCGCAAACTGTGTCGTATTCAGCCAATGGGGGTAATGGACAGAGCAATGTTGTGATAATGTAGAACTATCCCTAAAAATACGACACACACTAGAAACACTTCTGAAAAGTGATAAGACAAGCTTTGTTGTCTCCTGTTTGACACATCAGTTCAACCGTCAATCATCAAGGAGGCTCCGCCCACCAAAATATTTACCATATTGACCCATTAATTTTAATGTGGACAACACTGATTCCGAGAAATTAGGCTATTTTTAGAAAGAAATTCAGAAAATTGTATTTTACATGCAGAAATTAAATGCATTTTTATTTTGTTTTTTAATTCGTTTTGGCTTTAAATTGTTGTACATGAGGGTTTTTTACATAAGAAAATATTATATGTTTTATACTTAAAATCTTCACATTTATTGGATGTGTTATTAATGTATTTATTTGTAACTATTTACTTTGTAACACCAATAATAAGGTCCCAGCAGCAACTGTGAGTTATTTATTTTAAGTAATATTAACTCACAATAGCAATACATTTGTTAAAATATTTATTAAACTCATTTAATAAAAAAAAACCAAAACAAATAAACTGTACATCGGGTCCAATAAATAATATAAAGAGATTCAGACCTTTTGATTTTAACTTTAACTAAGACATTATTTTTCACTCATAATGTTAAAAGTCGCATTCTGTAATTCTAGAAGTACATCAATGCTTTTGAGAAGTTTTTCTTTCTAAAAACAGTCAAATTCTTCAGGTCCCCAGCCGAACTGTAACTGGGATCCGATGCATTGCTGACTATAACTATAGCAAAGAACATCTTTTTTTTTTGCAGAGTCAGTCGTTCCGCAATTCCACCTCTCGAATAAACATCTCAGCATGAGCAAGATCCAGCATGGACACAAAAAGAAGATGCAGAGAAAAACAGACTCACTTCTTTCCAGCGTTCCTTTTGGAGGCAGTTGTGGGAGCTGTCGTCCTCTCCTGCTGTTCACGGGGGTCCCGGTGGGGCTGGTCTGAACCGATCCTCCGCGAGGATGCGCCCTAGTAGACAGAAAATAATCACCATTACTATGATTGTTATGTGCATGTACCTTAACGCTGCCTTAAACACTGACAGCCAAGAAACTGCTGATCAACACAAAGGAGCATAATAGGATATTAAACTAAAAGGAATAGAGATTTCAGAGTTGGTCTATGAAGAATCAGCAAATGAAAATATAAAAAGACATTAAAAAGCATGTGCTGAAAAGTCATATCTATGTCAGTCATATATATGATATTTCACATATACATGTGCTGTAATATCATGCACATCCATTTGAATGATGCTGAGGATTAAGATAACAGTAAACAAACATTATGGTTTTCCATCAGCATTTTGTTTCAACTACAACAAATTATTTGCGTAATCACAAAAAGGTAGTACTATATGTACAGTAAGTGAAATAATAAAGATTATTTTGGTCTGTCTTAAACATCATGCAATATACCTAAATATATATATATATATATATATATATATATATATATATATATATATATATATATATATATATATATAACAAGATCAACGCTATTCAATTAATAATATTAAGAAGCCTCTTATGCTCATCAAGGTTGATTTGATCAAAAATATAACAAAACCAGTAAAATTTTGGATATTATTACAATTTATAACAATAGTTTTTCATTTAAATATATTTTAAAATGCAAAGCTGAATTTTCAGCATTATTACTCCAGTCTTCAGTGTCACATTATCCTTCAGAAATAATTCTCATATGTTGATTTTTGCTCATTAAATATAAATCTTTTTTTATTATTTGGTATTATTATTATTATTATTGTCTTTTTTATAAACTAAAAATACTAACTTTTTAATAAAAACTAAGACTGACCCTGAAATGAATTGTGTTACTATTTTTTAAAAACATATCGTTTAAATGAAAAATTGGTCTGCTATTCTATCGTACTGTATTTAACATCTTACAACAGTGCTGAAATATTCAATAATATGTACATTTGCTACATTTTTACAAAATGCTTGATGTTTTGGCACATGAAGGTGACTCTTCCACAGTGATGCTGCAAGAGAGGTGTGTATTTTTCTCCGCCATCACCGAAAAACAAACAAAAAAACGTTAGGATTTGAGACGAAAAGAACCAAACGGGGGGGGAGGAAAAAAACAAATGGGTTAAACATCACAATACAGGGATAAGAAACGATGGAGATTCCACACCACTCACTGAAAGCATAACCGGTGCGCTACAAAACAAATCATTAAAAAGAAATGAACGGTATCTGGTGCATCTACACAGATGAGATGGAGCAGATAAAAACAGCACTGCTGCGGAGGAGACAACAAGCAGGTCAAATCAAAGGGTCGGTTGGTTGGATGCAGGGGGTCTTTGTTAGCACATGAAGGATGCTTTGTTTGATTAGTCAGGACTGTTTTGCGGGGTGAGCGGCTGCTTTGGTCTGGGTCACCTCGATAAGGCAGGGGAGGGTGGAGCGGAATGTCCTGACGGCAGGGAGGGCATCGATGATCTCATGTGGGGGCCGTCTGGGGGCCGCTCCGTGGAGCGAGAGCGACTGTACATGGGCCGCTCCAGGGCGGACCGCTGGTCTGCAGAACGGGACCTGTGGTGATACTCGTGCCTGTCTGGCGCTCCGTAATTCCTGGAGAAACGTGATTGGGGGGGAAACAGGGCCGTGTTTAGTGCGGTTCAGGTCGGATGGAGTCTCAGAACGCCGCATGGCATTCTGGGACCCTAACAGGACTTGGTAAAGTTGTGTCGTCTTTGGCACTTAGAAGCAACCGGTATATGCGTCTAACCCGATGGTTCTGCTATATAATGTAATAGGATGCATTGTAAAAGAATAATTAAATTGAGATTAGGACGATAAATTACATAATCACAAATTTTACTGCGCTCAGATCACAGAAGCCTATACACAAGAAACAGATTAAACAAATGAATGAATATTATTAAAAACTGTGGAAAGAAAGATCACTCTCAGGTTATTCCCACATTTTTTGCAGAAGGAAAATCCCCATTCATTTTATTCAGAGAGAAAATGAGATCATGTGAAATATTTCACAGGATTTCTGCAGGTTTTATTAAAGTAAATGTAAGACTTTTAAAGGTCAAGTTAAGGGGACATGCCGATAAAGAAATGCTAAGCACAGATATGCTTTTCGTCTGTATTTTTGTCTTTTTTTCCAGTGCAAACCTTAAATCAAGAGACATTTACTTCCTTTGTGGAAAGGAAAATTTGGGAATTTTAGGAAACTCAAAAGACCTGCAGAAACATTGCTTCAAGGACTGACTTTCCTATCAATTGTTGATGTTTTTGTTGATCTCCATGGAGAAAATGAACAGGATATACTTCTGAAACCAGCACTGCTTAAAACATCTGACAGAGTATAACATTATACACAAGACAACACAAAAAGATGTAGTGTATGAAAAGTTGTCCAGCATCAAAACACTGATGTATTAATAATACATTGAGATAAATAAAGTGACACTGTAAAAAAAAAAAAATAAATAAATTTTAGAAAGAAATATAGAAAATAATATTATCTATAAATTAATATTTATATTTAAATAATAGGTTATATATATATATATATATATATATATATATATATATATATATATATATATATATATATATATATATATATATATATATATAGTTTTACTTCCTTATCATCCCTAAACTAAAGATCAAAAATGGGATTAGGACATGAAACGCTGCACAAGCTCCCAATTAAATTTTTGCATGCAAACCTAAATATTATTACCATTACAGCATTTTAAGCCCATAAATTAGAATTTTAATATTTGGAAAGGTCAAGTAATAACAACCTAAATCAGCTGGTAACTTTAATTATAAAAGGCACGAAATGTACATACTTTTATTTGAGGAAAAAGTTCTTGGTTCCTGGTCTAGGCAAACTTATGCTTTAAAGACGGACAATCTGAAGTAGTCAACATTTTAAGTGGATCAAAAACTTTAAAACTGTCCTAACTGTTGTCTTAGGACTTTTTGATCTGCTTTAAATGTTGACTACTGTATTCACAAACAGGTTAATTTAAGCAAAAACGGGGTCTAATATGAGGACTATGCTAAAGATGTGGGGGTTTTTTTGTAGTGAAATTGGCCCAGCTCACAACAGGGCAACAGGGATGCTCTCGGTTTTGGATATCATCCCATATAATGTCTTCATCCTGAAACAAAAAGGCTGTCGACAATTTAGACAGGCCATAAATGCCTGACCCAAATAGACTGCAGCACCGGTACCCCTCCATGTCACTGTACGCCTCTATGATGGGCCATCCTAGCAGGACACGGTAACCTGACCACCACCCGCTGACTGACGGAACACACACTATTGCCACGACTGCCAGAAAGATGCAGATATTTGGAAAAAGACTAATATAAACCATCGACCCTGCATTACACACATTCTCAACTTCACCAGGGTTTAAAGGAATAATTCACACCAAAATTAAAAGTTCATTCACAGGCCAACCGAGATATAAAAGAGTTAGAACAGATTTAAACTTTGCATCACTTGCTCACCAACGGATCCTCTGCAGTGAATGGGTACCGTCAGAATGAGTCCAAATTGCTGATAAAAATTCCCAATAACTCCATCGTGTGAAGTGAAAAGTTGCATATTTTAAAGTAACAAATCCATCATTAAGGCATTTCCGCTTAAACTAAATATCCATGCTCCATAATAACGCTTCCTCCAATAAAAAAAAAGCCCATCTTCTCTTTTCCTCTCACATCAAATTCAACTCACAATTGTTTCATGATATGTTTTATGAACTGTTTTCACTTGTAGACGGTGATTGACCTGTGCATATGTCTCTCCTGCTTCAGATGAGACAAATTTTTCACTGGAGAAAAGCAATATTACTGATAGAAGATTCATATTTTAGATAAAAGCAAAAAACGTTCTAATGATGGATTTGTTTCTTACAAAACATGCAGCTTTTCTCTTCACAAGCTGTTAACTGATGGACAGGAGCGAAGTGGATTACTTGCAAATCATTGTGGTGTTTTATCATCTGCTTGGATTCTCATTCTGACGGCACCCATTCACTGCAGAGGATCCATCGGTGAGCAAGTGATGTAATACAAACTCCCCTATATCTTAGATCATCTGAGACGAAGGGCATTTTTAGCAAATCTTAATTTTTGCAAGAACTATTCCGTGAACGCACAACATATCTTTGATAAAGTGTTTTTATTTAAAAAAAAAATAATAATAATAATAAATAAAAATTCAGATTGATGTAAATTTCTAGTGAATAACACATGCTGAACAACTTTTCACACAAAACACCAAGTTAGATACTACACACACACAGCAAAACTACGATCTCATTGATAAGCTCAAGGTAGTGAAGTACTGTATTTATAAATTCCCTTTTACATAATTTCTCAGTTTGTTAAAACAAAGCGTGAGCTAGCTGTAAAAACGAGTGCTCAGTTTCTTTATGATGACCTTATGAGAGAATGACAATGAGGCTCTAGGGATGAGT